>NC_090938.1:79016726-79201726 GCF_040938575.1 Ambystoma mexicanum
GGTGAAGGTCGGATCACACATTAATACATTGTTCATATCTGATCTAGACATGCTAAGTCTGAATATTAACTCATTGTGGCAGGCACCTCAGCGGCATGGGAAATGGTGCCAGGGGAAGGGAGGATACAATACGGTCATGCTGACCCACACATTCAGGGCCTCACTGATATCACGGGTCTCTTGCTCATCCGGGAATGCAAAGGGGTGAGGGCCGAGTCAGGGCTGTGGGGCTGGCCCCGGAGTGGCTGGGTGGGGGTTAGAGGCCTGATGGCCGTATAGCGGAGATTAATGGATGCAGCACAGAGCCCAGTGTTTTCTGATGCTTTTGCAGGGCGCATTCCTTTAAAATATACTAAATATTTGCAAAACTACAGGAACGAGGGGAAATGAAAAACCAGTGGGAACAGGGCTCTTGTGAAGTCAGTAGGTTTGTTAGGCCTTGTGAACCAAGAAAGTGAACAATGCGGGCCTGCAGCTTATCACTTCTGGGCCTAGTACAATATGGAGTCAAGGGCTGTGGGTTTTCTAGTCCTGCATATCTACCTCTAAGTGCTATAGTGCCTCTACATGTTGCCTGACAGTGCAGATTACTCCCCTCTTGTACATTATATCACCTCGCCTTGCCTGGAAGCGCATATGGGGGTGGGATAGGCGCATTTCCATCCCAACAAAACTCCAGAAAATATAGATTGATGAAGAAAACAGCATAGAGGGCAAGGACTGTTCCAAATGGTACATTTCCATGAGTCAAAAGTGTTGTGGTAACCAGCAGAAACGTCACCACACCATTTTAATAAAGCAGATCCTCAGGAATACGCAGGCAGCGGTCAGTCAATACATGCACCAACCAACATCTACTTTACACCTGGTTGCAAATCATCTAGCATTCCTTGAACGCTGTAACACTCATCCATTCCATTCATGCTTCACACACACACACACACACACACACACACACACACACACACACACACACACACACACACACACACACACACAAACACACACACACACACACACACACACACACACACACACACACACACACACACACACTCTTTCGTCATTCATCAATTCAAGACAGTTCCCATGTGCCTCCTGTTTTTCACATGTAACAAACAATTGCTCATTCCACATTCCACACACCAACGAATGAGATCACAGTACACAAAGCGCATTAACAGCAAGAAGAGGACAGTAATAATCCCTGTGCACGAAAGACTAATAACAGGTAGCTTTAGGGAGAACACCAACACATATGCATGAAACTCATTCACCAAACAAACAGGACAGAGATAAGGTGGGGGTGAGGCGGGGGCCATCATCTCTGCATACACCAACAATGCTACCATTGCACACACTGTGCGTACCAGAACTGTTTATATTGTCAAGGAGAAAAAAATTGCCCCCACTGTGTTTTCCTGAGCGTCATAAATGTTTAGAGGATACTGACATTCCTCACATTACTTGGATCTGATCGTAAGATACACATTGTATGTTTCCATTGTCTGAAATTGTGTTTACATGATCTGCAAGCATATGTAGATGATTCTGTCAGTTTCCAGTCTACGTGTACTTGACCTGTGTGTATGTGTCCAACTAGCGCCCTATATTACGTCTCATGATCTTTATGAAAGCGTTGGAGGCTCTATTTTCAAGTCAATGTAGACCCTTTTATTTTTTAGAGGATGCTAGAATCCTGGACCCATTTCAGTCAGCCGCCCTTCTAAGGACACTGAATCAGTGCTTTTTTCTGTCATTGACAATCTCACTTCAATGAGTGGCCAAGGGTGGAGTGGGTCTTTTGATTCTGTTGGATTTATCTGCAGCTTTCAACACCATTAAGCACTCCATTCTGTGTCATCGTCACCAGTAGTCTGGGATCTCAGGAAAGGTATTAAACTGGTTTAGGTATTTTCTCTCAGACCACACCCAAACACTTCCCATTCCCACATACAGCTCATTGCAACTAGCTCTTACTTGCGAGATCCCAAAAGGTTCTGCCATCTCTCCTATGCTCTTCAACATTTATGTGCACCCCCTTGCTAGCCTTATCCACTCTCACGGATATCGTTTCTAATCATAAGCTGATGACACCCAGCTGATTTTAAGAATTGACCAGAATTTGAAAGAATCTGCTTCACGCCCTAGAGGTTGTCTAACTGCCATATAACAGTGGATGAACACCAACTGTTTAAAGCTCAATGGGGACCATACCAAAGTCCTGGTAATAGGTCCACCTCTGGTCTCCACATTTCTGGCACCCCACTTCAGGTGCCTTTCCCACACCAGTCGATTCGGTTAAAATCTATGAGTTAAGAATTCAAGCTCTTTGTCATCTGATCTCCAAGGTAGTGCACACTGCTGCACAGGCTATTTAAAACTTATGATGCTTAAACAGGTGGTCCCTTTTATACCAGCTGCACTAAAAGGACCCGTGGTGGCCTATGCTGTGCTAGGAATTTCAGATTACTGCAACGTGACATTGTTAGCTCAACCTAAATACCAACTAAAAAGGCTTCAAATTCTACAAAATTCTGCAGCTCGGTTAGTGGCTGGTTTATCAAAATGTGCACACATATCTCTTGCACTCCTCCCACTCCATTGGCTTCCCGTCGAAAAGAGGATCAAGTTCAAAGCTCTCTGCTTAATGTACAGAGTCCTTTACGGGCATGACACTTTATATCTCCAGGTAAATATCATTCCTTAAAGGCCAGTTAGAGCTCTCTCTATGGGAATATTGGTCTTCTTGTGGTTCCATGTGTCAAGAATACCCCAGTAGGTGGCAGAGCCTTCTCAGTGGTGGCTCCCTCCCTCTGTAATGCCCTTCCACCTGCCCTTCAGCTGATGGAGTATTATGCTAAATTCTGAAATGCCTTGAAGACCTTTCTGTATCCATTGGACTCTGCAGGAACCTCATCTATTTAACCCCTCTTCAAAAGATTTTCATACTTTGTACCAAGATACCCACAGTTGATAGTGTGCAGTAAAAGAAATAATAACACAATAACATATATAATATATATATATATATATATATATATATATATATATATATATATATATATATATATATATAGAGTGATGCTATTGCCTGATACCTCTCAATACAGATCATGTTACTGTTGACCATACTGCATGCACCCCGAATTGTTTATATTATCAAGTTGGATGCCATCGACCACTCTATTCTTAACACCATCTGTGCACATTTATAGAGAATGCCAGCGTTTTTCAGACTGTATCTACCTAATCTCTGGATACATGTGGCATTCATCAAATGCATTTACGTCATCTGCATACATATGTAGATGACGCTACCATTGCCCCCGTCTTGTTCTTCCCGGTCTGTGTGTATATATATATAGATGACGCTACCATTGCCCACACAGTTACAATCACTACATTCTCATCACACTCATTAAATTAAGTCATGTATGGACAGACATGTGATTTAAAAAAAAAAACTGTGTTTCTATCTGAATGTTTTTGTATGATTATACAGTCTTGGCACTTTTCCATTCCCCTCTTCATCCACTGTGCACATTCCAACTTTCATTTGCAATCCTACTACTGCCGCTTACATATGTTAAAAAATTATAGATTCCATGAATGAGAAAAGGACTTCAATCAGGATTCTGAACAGCTGGCATCAATTTTCTCTTTCGTTGAATGCAAAAATAATCGAAAGACACATGAAGTCCCACATAAAAATTCTTTCATTCACAGCTTTTAGGCAGCTCATGCTATTTCCTTGGCATTATTTTCTTTTTGTGCGACTCCCAAATTATCATAATGCGGCAATTCAAGCCATTCAGCAACAACATTCAAATAATTATCTGGTGCGCATCCCAGCTGCAGGTGCAAGAATCAAATCAGAAATATAAATGCCTTCATGTGACTTTATTCATACTTTTTTTTCAAGTGAAAATGGGTTTGGAGTTTTGTTAATATGAGCAGAGGTTCGCATCTGCCAAAATAGTTCAAAGTTTTTGCTGGTTCATAAATCTTCTTCTACATTTTCTAAGCAATCAGGACAGTACAAATTTAAGCACACAAAAAGCGGAAATTATTCACTGACTGTTTTGATCACACATAGGAGTACTTGATAGCACTTTGCCAGTGTAATGCAATTTGAACAAAATATTATGGAATTAGGCCTGGGCCATTTTATTAACCATAAGCGAAATATGTGATCTTTGGCTCATAATTCCCTATGCAGAGCACATCTGAATCCCTCATGCATCCAACATTGCATTGCATGCTAAATTTCAATTCTCTAAATCTACCAAGGAAACACAACCCACCTACCAATCTATTCAATAGTGTACTATTGTAAGTTGTATTTCTGATCACGGGTTTGCCTCTATCCCCATGGTAATGGCCCAAATCCCTCGTTAATGGCCCTAGCTTGGCTCCGACCTTTAACTTGAGCTGTTGGGCTGTTACCCCACGTTCCGGCCCTTGTAATGGGGGCTTAACGCCAACATGTATTTATAGAGTAAATGAAATGAAACTGATTGTCCATGAGATGTTCACTTCAGTCATCACATAAGACCTTCCCAAAAGGTATTTGTAAAGATGTGTGGGTGATGAACGCTATTTAATACAGGAATCTAATTTTCTTTGAACCAGTGCTTTGCACCATCATTAAGCAGTGGATGTGGCAGCTTGCCTCATCATGAGACTCCACCAGGTTAACCTTTGCCCCTCTGCTTTTTTAAGTTCGGCTCTCAGACTCAAAATGAATCTCAGTCAAAGCCCCCCTCTATTTTCCTCATTGTCTATTGCTGTCATTAACTACTTTCCTTTTGTCCAAAAGCGTACATTGTGTTTCTGACAATGCAGCTTACTGAGTAAAGGATGCAACACTAGAGGACTCTGCTTGTCCTGCAGGACACTTGTTTCAAACCCGGCAAGGCTGACTCAGCTATTCATTCTTGTATGGCATTAATTTGTATACAGCCATTAGAAGCAGGAGTGATTTAAAATGAAGCTGTATATAAAACATAATTATCGGGTTCTATGGGCCTCATTATGAGGTGGGCAATAAGGGATTACCGGCACCGGTAAGGGCACTGGTGCCAGTAATCCCTTACCGCCCTACTACGAGGTCCCTTAGGGGGTCCCTTCCTTAACAACTGGTTTTACCAGGCGTTATGGAAGGGACCCGTTAAGGAACTTCAGAGCTAATAACGGTACCGCAATTTGCGGTACCATTATTAGTACCTTCCCATTGAGCCCTATGGGGGCTGAAATGGGAATGGGGAATGGCTTTTTCAATGGGGATTTACAGCTCCCGCAAAGGTTGGAATAGACCGGTAAATCCCCATTGAACGGGACCGGACACGGTACCGGTATTGGAGGTAGTCATGGCGCTAACAGCGCCATGACTACCTCCAACATCGTAATGAGGCCCTATGTGTATTTGGTCGTGGGAGATTTTTCAACCCCCCCCCATTTTTATTACTGAAACCCACACCACATACATTTGTCGTGAAATGTATCTAAAAAAATGTTAACAAATTCTCCTTCGACCAAAAATGTTGCGGCAAAACCTCCCATTCCTTAATATTCGTACTAACCATCTCCTCAAATCTGCACCAACCACACCATGGATTATCACCCCTTCCTAAGAAAGATCTAGAAACAGATATTTACATCTCCTAGTCCTTAGGTGTGGAACTGCCGACCTCCCAAAATGCATACAATGCTGTGTCTTCCAGTCAGATAATGATTTCTGCACTTTTTTTGCCATGTTGACAACTAAGATTCCACATAATATCCGACAACGTTTACAGCGTCAGAAAAAGGTAGTGAGGGGCAGAGGAGATTGGCAAGTAGGTCCATTGCAGAAAAAAATAAAAAAACACTGCAGGAGCACATTTTCAGGCAACAAGACCAAAACAAACATATTTTATGAGGGCTTCAAAGCAAACCCTGGTCAGTTAAGGGACAGAGGATGTGGTCATGATGGGGTGTGTGGGAACAGGGGTGAGAAATATACACATTGGCCCTCATTACGAGTTCGGCGGTAGCCATGCCGCTATTGGCGGCATGGCTGCCGCCGAAATCGCGTCCAGGTCTGGGTCCTCAGAATGAGGAATAACCGGGCCATTCCGAGTTCGGAAGGCCCGGTAATGCCTCCCTCCAAGGGCCCGGACCCGGTCCTTCCCCATTCCCATTTCAGCCCCAATGGGGCTGAATGGAATGGGAGAGGGAGCAAACAACGGTCCATTACGAGTTGGCCTGTTGTTTGCTCCCCCTTCCCGTCGCGGGACACGGTAAGCACGCCTGGTTTGACCAGGCGTTGCTTCCTGGGTCCCGCGAGGGGACCTCGTAATGAGGCGGTATGGGGTAAACGGCGCCGGCACCTTTTACGGTGCCGTTTACCCCGTACCGCCAGGGTCGTAATGAGGCCCATTATGTTTAAAACATGCTTACAACGTAAATAGCCAACATGAAGATAGAACTACAGGACATTTGACTTGAATCTTAGCAATAAAACACACAATTGAGCAGGTTTCTTCTATAAGGTGTGTTCAGCTGTGGCCAGCGGTCTCAATTGCAAATTTGAGCCAGGGGAAAGACACCAAGGGGAAATCAACAGGAGGTTATAGGGAATTACAGTGAAGTGCATGTGGATGCGCCCTCTCCCTTACCCTTAATTACTGCTGCTTTCACCTTTTTGTTTGCAAGACATCCCTCATGTGCCTCTTTACCTGTATCACTATTAACTGTGACGATCCTTCAGATGCTGCTCCTTATTCCTGAGGATAGGGAGGTGAGGCCGCTAACCAATAGTCCCCATGGTCAATTCCATAAAACTATGGTATTGAAGAGTCAAGAAGGACTTAGAGAGCCTCTTCCTCGGCCCAGAGGGCCGTTTGAAGAATATTGGTATAACAAGGAAAGTCAAGGAGAGCTCAGGGAGTGTATCCCTTGACCTGATGGAGGCAAGTTGAAGGACAGTATTCAAGTGGAGATAATGCAAAATCAAAGGAGAGAATTGATTAAGAATCTAAAATTGAAGTAACTCAAGAAACCCTGCTAAAAATGAGAAGTAAACTAGGAGAAGGGAGACATTCTCCTAGTCCTGTGGCATTTGTTAAACTTTGTGAAACCTGAACTGTGAGAAACTTTTACCCAGGAGAAGGGAGTAGTTCTTCTGGGTTGGGATAAGAACTTTTCAGTGGTTTGTGTTTAAGTGACAGAAGAGGAAAAGGCAACCAATGAAGCCCGATAAGCAGATTCCAGCATCCTTTGGAAATTGTCACAGAGAGCATCAAGGCATTCCCCTCCCTTGAATCTGTGTTGTGACAACACGGCATGACACCCAGAGTCAGCTTTCATTTCCCTTTTCCTCCTTTCTTTTCAACAACAAGAAAGAGACCCCTTAAAAGGGACGCAAAGAGAAGCAACCAAGGCGAGAGAGAACTGAATAAGAAGAAAATACTTTTGAGCCAAGGTCTAACATACAAGCTAGGAGAAGGGAGGCATTTTCCTAGCCATAGACATTTTGACCCTAGGGAAAATAGGCATTCTTCTAGTCATAGACATTTTGACACAGGAGAAGGGAAGCATTCACCTGGGACGTGGTTTAATTATTTTTGGACTTTTGTTTTTAAGTGGTAGGGATAGTTTAGAATTCTTGACTAGGAGGGATAACTTTCTTTATTTGGCCATTGTGGACTTCCTGACAGACTCATGTTTTAGTTTGGTTGAACTAGGGAAACCACCTCTAGAGTTCGGTACATATTGGTTTACCATCTTTATATATAAAGCTGAATGTATGCATGCATGTATGTTTGTCCGGCTATACAAATACACACTGTTGAAACCATGACTACCAAATTTTGCATGGATTCCTCATTTGTCTGGGGCAAGATTGTAGTCTATATTTGGATGCAAAATATTCACTCCATAGACACCCTCATTTACTGCTGCTCACCCCGATTCACTACAGTATGTACTAGAAGGAGGCAACAATTCATAAAGTGTCTGAAGCAAAATGTTCGATGTGTTGGTTATTCCTTTGAAATGTATTACTACTGTATGCAATTTGAGAGTGTTAATTAAAGCATGTTTATAGGGAATTAAAAATGTTTTTTTTTTTTATCACACCACTCCAAACATGTGGAATTGCAAGGTTACAATTTTCTTAAGTTAATTCACAAGAAGAGAGCACCATCAATCAATCTTTCTTGGACATTTTCTCAAATGAGCTGAAGCCATTAAGTGACTGAAATATGCTGCACAAAACACGAACATCACTTGCTGAAGCTCCATCTGATGCAAAGTGAAAATCAATATCTTTGATTCTGAAACACAACAACAAATAGCAGCATGACTTGACGGCCAGAAGACAAGACCAACTTTCTCCAGGGCAAATGAGATAAAAGAGTAAACTGAAGCAATACTTGCTGATATGAGTTCAAGAAACACATCCTCCGGGGCACACGAGACACCAGAGCAAACTGAAGCAAGACTTGCCGACAAGAGGAAAAGAGGCACATCCTCCAGGGCAAATGAGACACCAGAGCAAACTGAAGCAAGACTTGCCGACAAGAGGACAAGAGGCACATCCTCCAGGGCACATGAGACACCAGAGCAAACTGAAGCAAGATTTGCCGACAAGAGGACAAGAGCAACATCCTCCAGGGCAAATGAGACACCAGAGCAAACTGAAGCAAGACTTGCCGACAAGAAGAAAAGAGGCACATCCTCCAGGGCAAAAGAGACACCAGAGCAAACTGAAGCAAGACTTGCCGACAAGAGGACAAGCGGCACATCCTCCCGGGCACATGAGAAACCAGAGCAAACTGAAGCAAGACTTGCCGACAAGAGGAAAAGAGGCACATCCTCCAGGGCAAAAGAGACACCAGAGCAAACTGAAGCAAGACTTGCCGCCAAGAGGACAAGAGGCACATCCTCCTGGGCACATGAGACACCAGAGCAAACTGAAGCAAGATATGTCGACAAGAGGACAAGAGCAACATCCTCCAGGGCACATGAGACCCCAATCGATCAGGACAAGGGCAAACCAGCTAGTTTTGAATGAAGTAAAAGTTGATAGCAACAACCTTAAGATTCTGGTCAGACTTCTCATTCTGTGTCACCAAATAACCCATTTTTGTTCAGCACCCGACAACTGAGATCTAGAAGCATGCCTAATAAATACCCAAAATAAATCAAACACTATCCGGTTTCCATTGACATTTTGGGACCAGATCTCCTAAAATAACTTCCTTGACATGTGGAAGTTAGTTCATTTTTTTGGAAGTGTGAATACTTCCCAGAATTACATTTTCAAAGTAAATGTGGAGATTAACTAAAGAATAAATGAACTCTATGACAGCATCAGATAACATTTGTAATCATAAAGATTTCTATTTTTTGGAAGCAAGAGTACCATTGAGATCAACTATTTGCCTGTCACACTTCTTCTTCCCCAAACCATAAGTTGGTAGGGGGAGCTTTTCTATCTTATCTCCACTTAAGAAGGGGTCTCTTCAATTTGGGTTGAAAAGCAGGCACTTCACAGAACCATCCGTATCCATATCTCAAATTCCCTATTAACTGCTCATCACATCTGTCTGTTTTCTAATTTAACCCTCCTATATCTTTCTTTCACCTTTGCCGTTGTTGATAACACTTCTTTCATACTAATGTTTGGTAGAATTTGGCATCAAAGTTAACCCTTGCCATTAGAGAACACTCATTCTCGACTGATTCCTCCTTCCTGGTCTTCTGAACAATGATACTGTTACATATCAGCCCTGACCTGCAGTACCTCCCATTTCTGGTGGCCACATACGGGGGCAAGCACGTTCCAGAACTTCGTTGTGGCTTCGGTATCGGTTGCTATGGCACCTGGCCATGCAGCAGGGAACGTCGCATCAGCTGAGACGTCCCGGGCGCAGAGAACGCGTAAGGAGGCCCCGCCTCCCTGCACCGTAAAAGCCGAAGGGACTCAGCGGCTTGTTGCTGCTAATTTTGGTGTTACGTTCCTTCGGTTCCATCCCGTTCCGGTGCTTATTCCCTTTTTTCCTCATGATTACATGACTTCCTGGATCTTCGACACACCTTTGTCTACTTGGATTGTCATTGCCTGTTTCTCCAGCCTGAATTTGAACTCTGTTGCCGACTTCGGACTGTCCTTGGATTGCATTTGCTTTTTCCTCCAGCCTGATCCGTGAACCCTGCTGCCGACCTCGGACTGTTCCTTGATTTTCCACTGTGCCTTCGCCTTGTCTGGTGAGATTGCTTCTTCTTGCCGCTCTACGCAATTTGAGCGATCTTCCTACGTGGATTACCACGCTGCACATTACAAGAGTGCTCCGCCAAGTTGGCCTGTGCTTGTGCAATTAAGGTAAAGCTCATCCAATTCTCCTGTATTTTTAATTACCTGAAAATCATCAGTCCTTCTCATAAGTCCGGATTCCTGGAACAATATCATTTATTTCCTGCATTTTCTACCTTAACCGAGTGCATAGAAGTGACGCTTTCCAGTGTATGCACCAACCCGTCACTAGTGCGACCGTTGTGCCGCCCAGGTATACTCTTCCTTACTAACCTTCCCATTTGTTGTTTTGTACTTGCCGTTGTATTCCTTTCAACTGGTACCCATTTTTCCTTAGGAATCCCACTTATCAGGTCTGCTGGGTGTTGTATCAGTCATAGTGAGGTTGTGATTATCACTTGTGCATACTCATAGTCTTGGGTTCTCTTGTAGGTTCATCATTTAAGGTCCAACACCACCTCAACCATTGTCTATGTACTTAGAGAAATATCTGATTGTCTGGTTAATTCCATATTGCCTGATTGCTTCTAATGATACTGCGTTTTCTTTGCAGCATTGGATATTGGCGGTGTGTGTTCTCCCTGCTCTTTTAGGCGATAGACATCTCTGCTGGTTTTTACTCAAACGGCAGAGAGGTACATCGTAGAAAAGAGCCCCTCTTAGAGGAAGCCTGAATCACAGAATTCAGGGGAGCTGGAATCCTGGAGGCTGAATCCAAACCTGTTAAATCCTACCTCCCTCCGCGAGGTCATCTTACCTAGGCTCCAATCAGCATACAGAGCGGTAAGTAACAGATACCTGCTTTGCCACCTAGTCCTTGTTGGTGCCCCTCAAGAGTCTATTTTGATGCCTCTCTTCAAGGTCTATAGATCCTCACATAGCAAAACAATCTTTTTAGGAGGCTTTTCATACCATTTCTTTCTTTCTGACATATTTATGAAATCTAATTCATCTTGTCCTTTTCCCTGTTTCCTCCAGAAGTATACTCTCACATCACCAGCTCTTTCTCCACAGTCAACACTGGATTGCCGAATGATAAGCTATGCACAATCTGAAGTGGTTGTTGCCTCTATAACTAACTGCACATGTCATTTCCTGTTATACCTGTTTCCAATGTGATCTCCTGAACACTATACAAAATGTTCAACTCTGTGCATTGGTGCAAAGGAGACAATAATCACTACAGCACAGCTTCTCGAGATTAGTAAAGGAGCCACAAGGACAGGGACTAGGCACAATGGAAGGTATAGTCTGCCTGCAGAATTTGGCTGGAGCATATTCAAGTGTGTCCTATACACCTAAACTTTAGAATCCCATGCCTGTCATATTCAAGGGCATCAACTAATAATGCGCAGGTGAACCACTAATACTCTTTTGAGCTTTTTAGACGTCGTGACATCTTTCTAGATGTCACGCACAATGAACGTGTGATGTTACAAACCTGTGCAAAAGGTATAAACATACGAGTTAAATGGCTTCCCCGTGCATAGAGACATGGGTGACCTTCCCAGATGATTCCGAACAGGACATCTGATACTACAACAGGTGAATGTTATTATTGCTAAGGTGTAATGAGCAACAATTTTGGGATATAGACCTTGATCCCAATACCAATTGGGTATTACATGGTTAAACTATACAGGCTATTTAGATAATAGCATTACTTAACAAGAATTATGCGATAAACACTTTTCTCTGAAGGGACATCCATGTTTATTTCAGATATCCAATTCAAATTCAAATAAGCACCGGCCAACAGGACCACAATATAGTCATGTGACCCCCTGTAGAGAATACCGAAAACATCACATGAAAGTACGATAAGGGAATCTCCACTATAGAAGCAGTGGGGGTCAATGTTATGAGAACTAATTTAGTGATAACTTACAATTTACATAGTACTTGATGATTAACTGAGAAACTCCTACGGCTGTATTTAACTCAAAGTCACTACTGAACAGGAAAGCCATCAAATATACCAAACGGATGGAGCTAGCTTAAATTTGGGAAGCATATTTATCAGGCTTTAAAATGAATGTTTCTGGAATTGATAGTGTAGAGTACCAATACTCCAAGATAAGGGTGAGTTCCATCTATATAATTCAATCGGTTAATGATAAATTCAGAGGGCTATAATCATCTTAATAAGGTACTATCCAACACAACTTAATTATTAGCCGATAAACACACAGCAACTCTGGGTGATGGGAAGTCCAACACACAATCAATGGACTCACTGCTCAAATTGAATGCTTATGCATGAAAACGCATTAGGGTGCTTCACGCGTGTCCAGACATGACTAACAGGCATGTCATATATGTTCAAGTTTAATATTAACTGCATTTCAGTTATGAGGCACAAATCATTGTTCTGATGTTTTTAAGTTGATCACGGTAACAACCAATTCCACATTCATTTCTGTGTCTCCATTGTATCGTTTGTAATCCTTATCTGCATACCCACCCTGCCAATAGTATGTATATATATCCGAATCTATAATTAGGATTTTTTGAATTTTAGACTCATAAGTATCAAATGTTGTGTAATAATGTTGTTCTCTATTATGTGGTTTTTGTGAATTCTTTTTAGAGACTGGACTTTAGGTGCACTATGGATATCAGCACCTATTTTTTGCTATTTTGCACAAGTTAAATGTTTACAGGCACTATGCACTTTATAGCTAGGCATGCACTCTGCACTTTATAGCAAAAAGGCACTGAGCACTTTATAGGCTAGGATTAGTCTACTCGGAGTTATGTATCCGGGACGTTGCTGCTTTGCAATTTTGCACCATGTAGTCTACTCAGTTTTAATGTCCAGCTTAACATCATAGCATATATCTAATTTATGAATGCCAGTCACAGCCTTTGTTCGCTTTTTGACATAAACTTAACACAGCATTTGGGTCTGTGCCAATATAATAATTACCGCAATAGATTTCAAATGGGGATGTTCGAGTAGCCAACATATAAAAGCTACTGGTGGTTTGGACTTTTTTACGGAAGGCTCAGGGCAGAATTGTACGGTGTTTGAATATGCAGATATCTTTATGACTGCTAAAATAGTCACGGTAGCGATGAGACAAAAATGGCATGCATTTAGAGTTCAAATACGCTCAAAATATGGTTGTCTTTTCAGAATGAATGCGATGCACTAAGCGTAAATTATCCTCGAGGTAATAACATCGACAACACGGGAGTTTACTAATTATTCTTATTTTCATTCCACTCTTAAGCATGTGTAAATAATAATTGCAAATATCGCTTAATAATGTGACTTGCACACAAAGGGGTATCTTTAATGTGCACAAATGTTGCAGCAATAACCAAAAGTTTTTTATACATGTAAAGATGTCTGCCTTTGAACTGTAGCAAAAGCACTGTGTTGTGAATGTATACACTCTGTCCGACATGGAGATCAAAGAGACTAAGGGGTCGATTCATGGAATTAATGTGTGCTGAAAATTCCCGTGCAGAGGTGCCAAAACGTGCGATTCGCAGTAAAAGTGCGAAAATCGCAGTGCAAATGCGAAAATCACAGTGCAAATGCGAAAATCACAGGGAAACCAGCGCACATCGATTCATGTCCGATGGAAGTCCATGCGCGAGAAAAACATTGGATGTGCGCTGAAAATGTGCGCCGCGCACGCCGGCGCACAGGTCATCCAACAGCGTACGCCACGGCCACTGCGAAATCGCATATAGCGCGGCGCACATCACAAAAGTAGGCGGAACACGGGGCGGAACACTCGGAATGGGGAAGTACAGGAGGCAAGTGCGCGGAACGCCCACACGCTCGCCTACAACCCGTATTCATGGAATCGAATCGGGCAAACCAGCGCACGGTCAAAGAAGCGCACAGGGTCAAAAAAGTACGCCACAAGAAAGCAGGCAGTAGCGCCACTGCGCCTGAAAAAAATGTGCGCCAAAATGTGCGCTAACAAAAAGCACCCATATACAGCCATGATGAATGGTCCACACAGTGGCCCTCTAGGACAAATGAGGTGCAAAGGGGTACCGACAAACACGGACACCCGCTGTGTGAAAAATAGCATGTGCGTGTGTTCCTGGGTGCGCGGGAAGTTCCACACGCGATTGGCCTGGGTACGTGTACTTCGGGGTGCGCGGGAAGTTCCACACGCGATTAGCCTGGGTACGTGTGTTTCGGGGTGCGCGGGAAGTTCCACACGCGATTGGCCTGGGTACATGTACTTCGGGGTGCGCGGGAAGTTCCACACGCGATTGGCCTGGGTACGTGTACTTCGGGATGCGCGGGAAGTTCCACACGCGATTGTCCTGGGTACGTGTACTTCAGGTGCGCGGGAAGTTCCACATGCGATTGGCCTGGGTACGTGTATTCCGAGGTGCGCGGGAAGATTCACACGCAATTTCAGCAGGGTACGTGTATTTCGGTGGTGCCGGGGAATGCTACACGTGATTTGGCCGTGTGGGTCCTCCCAGGTGTTCCCTCTACACCCTCCACGGCCCCTGCAGGCAGCCCACACCACAGGGGACTACCCTGCACCCCTACTCATGTCCCACAGGCAACCCATCCACCATGGCCATGCCCACCAGCCAACCCACATGTCACCTTGCACTACTGATCACCAACACATGTCTCCCAGCACCCCCACCCCCCAGCATCCAGGGGCACCCTCCACCAGGCCCCCACACATGTCTCCCACCACCCCCAGCAGTGCACGGCACCCTCCACCAGGCCCCCACTCATGTCTCCCACCACCCCCACCCCCCAGTAGTGCAGGGGCAGCCTCCACCAGGCCCCACACATGTCCCCCTGCACCCCCACCCCCCAGCATCCAGGGGCAGCCTCCACCAGGCCCCCACTCATGTCTCCCACCACCCCACCCCCCAGCAGTGCAGGGCACCCTCCACCAGGCCCCCACACATGTCTACCACCACCCCCACCCCCCAGCAGTGCAGGGGCACCCTCCACCAGGCCCCCACACATGTCTACCACCACCCCCACCCCCCAGCCACCAGGGGCACCCTCCACCAGGCCCCCACACATGTCTCCCACCACCCCCACCCCCCAGCAGTGCAGGGGCACCCTCCACCAGGCCCCCACACATGTCTACCACCACCCCCACCCCCCAGCCACCAGGGGCACCCTCCACCAGGCCCCCACACATGTCTCCCACCACCCCCACCCCCCAGCAGTGCAGGGGCAGCCTCCACCAGGCCCCCACTCATGTCTCCCTGCACCCCCACCCCCCAGCAGTGCAGGGGCAGCCTCCACCAGGCCCCCACTCATGTCTCCCTGCAC
This sequence comes from Ambystoma mexicanum, assembly GCF_040938575.1. NCBI lineage: Eukaryota > Metazoa > Chordata > Amphibia > Caudata > Ambystomatidae > Ambystoma > Ambystoma mexicanum. Next base: position 79,032,314 of record NC_090938.1, read on the forward strand.
CCCCACCCCCCCAGCATCCAGGGGCACCCTCCACCAGGCCCCCACTCATGTCTAACATCACCCTCACCCCCCAGCAGTTCAGGGGCAGCCTCCATCAGGCCCCCACTCATGTCTCCCATCACCCCCACCCCCCAGCAGTGCAGGGGCAGCCTAAACCAGGCGCCCACTAATGTTTCCCACCACCCCCACCCCCCAGCAGTGCAGGGGCAGCCTCCACCAGGCCCCCACTCATGTCTCCCTGCACCCCCACCCCCCAGCAGTGCAGGGGCAGCCTCCACCAGGCCCCCACTCATGTCTCCCTGCACCCCCACCCCCCCAGCATCCAGGGGCACCCTCCACCAGGCCCCCACTCATGTCTCCCACCACCCCACCCCCCAGCGTCCAGGGGCAGCCTCCACCAGGCCCCCACTCATGTCTACCATCACCCTCACCCCCCAGCAGTTCAGGGGCACCCTCCAGCAGGCCCCCACTCATGTCTCCCACCACCCCCACCCCCCAGCAGTGCAGGGGCAGCCTCCACCAGGCCCCCACACATGTCCCCCTGCACCCCCACCCCCCAGCATCCAGGGGCAGCCTCCACCAGGCCCCCACTCATGTCTCCCACCACCCCACCCCCCAGCAGTGCAGGGCACCCTCCACCAGGCCCCCACACATGTCTACCACCACCCCCACCCCCCAGCAGTGCAGGGGCACCCTCCACCAGGCCCCCACACATGTCTACCACCACCCCCACCCCCCAGCCACCAGGGGCACCCTCCACCAGGCCCCCACACATGACTCCCACCACCCCCACCCCCCCGCAGTGCAGGGGCACCCTCCACCAGGCCCCCACTCATGTCCCCTATCACCCTCACCCCCCAGCATCCAGGGGCAGCCTCCACCAGGCCCCCACTCATGTCTCCCTGCACCCCCACCCCCCAGCAGTGCAGGGGCAGCCTCCACCAGGCCCCCACTCATGTCTCCCTGCACCCCCACCCCCCAGCATCCAGGGGCACCCTCCACCAGGCCCCCACTCATGTCTCCCACCACCCCACCCCCCAGCATCGAGGGGCAGCCTCCACCAGGCCCCCACTCATGTCTAACATCACCCTCACCCCCCAGCAGTTCAGGGGCAGCCTCCATCAGGCCCCCACTCATGTCTCCCATCACCCCCACCCCCCAGCAGTGCAGGGGCAGCCTAAACCAGGCGCCCACTAATGTTTCCCACCACCCCCACCCCCCAGCAGTGCAGGGGCCGCCTCCACCAGGCCCCCACACATGTCCCCCTGCACCCCCACCCCCCAGCAGTGCCGGGGCAGCCTCCACCAGGCCCCCACTCATGTCTCCCATCACCCCCAGCATCCAGGGGCACCCTCCACCAGGCCCCCACTCATGTCCAACTCATGTCTCCCTGCACCCCCACCCCCCAGCAGTGCAGGGGCAGCCTCCAGCAGGCCCCCACACATGTCCCCCTGCACTCCCACCCCCCAGCAGTGCAGGGGCAGCCTCCACCAGGCCCCCACTAATGTCTACCACCACCCCCATCCCCCAGCCACCAGGGGCACCCTCCACCAGGCCCCCACTCATGTCACACACCACCCCCACCCCCAGCAGTGCAGGGGCACCCCCCACCAGACCCCCACTCATGTCCCCTATCACCCCCACCCCCCAGCATCCAGGGGCAGTCTCCACCAGGCCCCCACTCATGTCTCCCTGCACCCCCACCCCCCAGCAGTGCAGGGGCAGCCTCCATCATGCCCCCACTCATGTCTCCCTGCACCCCCACCCCCCAGCATCAAGGGGCACCCTCCACCAGGCCCTCACACATGTCCCCCTGCACCCCCACCCCCCAGCAGTGCAGGGGCAGCCTCCACCAGGCCCGCACTCATGTCTCCCACCACCCCCACCCCCCAGCATCAAGGGGCACCCTCCACCAGGCCCTCACACATGTCTCCCTGCACCCCCACCCCCCAGCATCCAGGGGCACCCTCCACCAGGCCCCCACTCATGTCTCCCACCACCCCACCCCCCAGCATCGAGGGGCAGCCTCCACCAGGCCCCCACTCATGTCTACCATCACCCTCACCCCCCAGCAGTTCAGGGGCAGCCTCCATCAGGCCCCCACTCATGTCTCCCATCACCCCCACCCCCCAGCAGTGCAGGGGCAGCCTAAACCAGGCGCCCACTAATGTTTCCCACCACCCCCACCCCCCAGCAGTGCAGGGGCCGCCTCCACCAGGCCCCCACACATGTCCCCCTGCACCCCCACCCCCCAGCAGTGCCGGGGCAGCCTCCACCAGGCCCCCACTCATGTCTCCCATCACCCCCACCCCCCAGCATCCAGGGGCACCCTCCACCAGACCCCCACTCATGTCCAACTCATGTCTCCCTGCACCCCCACCCCCCAGCAGTGCAGGGGCAGCCTCCAGCAGGCCCCCACACATGTCCCCCTGCACTCCCACCCCCCAGCAGTGCAGGGGCAGCCTCCACCAGGCCCCCACTAATGTCTACCACCACCCCCATCCCCCAGCCACCAGGGGCACCCTCCACCAGGCCCCCACTCATGTCTCACACCACCCCCACCCCCCAGCAGTGCAGGGGCACCCCCCACCAGACCCCCACTCATGTCCCCTATCACCCCCACCCCCCAGCATCCAGGGGCAGTCTCCACCAGGCCCCCACTCATGTCTCCCTGCACCCCCACACCCCAGCAGTGCAGGGGCAGCCTCCATCATGCCCCCACTCATGTCTCCCTGCATCCCCACCCCCCAGCATCAAGGGGCACCCTCCACCAGGCCCTCACACATGTCCCCCTGCACCCCCACCCCCCAGCAGTGCAGGGGCAGCCTCCACCAGGCCCCCACTCATGTCTCCCACCACCCCCACCCCCAGCATCCAGGGGCACCCTCCACCAGGCCCCCACTCATGTCCAACTCATGTCTCCCTGCACCCCCACCCCCCAGCAGTGCAGGGGCAGCCTCCACAAGGCCCCCACTCATGTCCCCCTGCACCCCCACCCCCCAGCATCCAGGGGCACCCTCCACCAGGCCCCCACTCATGTCTACCACCACCCCCACCCCACAGCAGTGCAGGGGCAGCCTCCACCAGGCCCCCACTCATGTCTCCCACCACCCCCACCCCCCAGCATCCAGGGGCAGCCTCCACCAGGCCCCCACTCATGTCCAGCTCATGTCTCCCACCACCCCCAACCCCCAGCAGTGCAGGGCAACCTCCACCAGGCCCCCACACATGTCTCCCACCCCCCCAGCCCCCAGCAGTGCAGGGGCAGCCTCCACCAGGCCCCCACTCATGTCTTCCATCACCCCCACCCCCCAGCAGTGCAGGGACAGCCTCCACCAGGCCCCAACTCATGTCTCCCACCACTCCCACCCCCCAGCATCCAGGGGCACACTCCACCAGGCCCCCACTCAGGTCCAACTCATGTCTCCCTGCACCCCCAGCAGTGCAGGGGCAGCCTCCACCAGGCCCCCACCCATGTCCCCCTGCACCTCCACCCCCCAGCATCCAGGGGCACCCTCCACCAGGCCCTCACTCATGTCTACCACCACCCCCACCCCCCAGCAGTGCAGGGGCAGCCTCCACCAGGCCCGCACTCATGTCTCCCACCACCCCCCAGCATCCAGGGGCAGCCTCCACCAGGCCCCCACTCATGTCTCCCATCACCCCCAGCCCCCAGCAGTGCAGGGGCAGCCTCCACCAGGCCCCCACTCATGTCTCCCATCACCCCATCCCCCAGCAGTACAGGGGCACCCTCCACCAGGCCCCCACTCATGTCTCCCACCACCCCCACCCCCCAGCAGTGCAGGGGCAGCCTCCACCAGGCCCCACACATGTCCCCCTGCACCCCCACTCCCCAGCAGTGCAGGGGCAGCCTCCACCAGGCCCTCACACATGTCTACCACCACCCCCACCCCCAGCATCCAGGGGCACCCTTCACCAGGCCCCCACTCATGTCTACCATCACCCCCACCCCCCAGCAGTGCAGGGGCAGCCTCCACCAAGCCCCCACTCATGTCCAACTCATGTCTACCACCACCCCCACCTCCCAGCAGTGCAGGGCACCCTCCACCAGGCCCCCACACATGTCTCCCACCCCCCCTCACCCCCACAGTGCAGGGGCAGCCTCCACCAGGCCCCCACTCATGTCTCCCATCACCCCCACCCCTCAGCAATGCAGGGGCAGCCTCCACCAGGCCCCCACACATGTCCCCCTATCACCCCCACCCCCCAGCATCCAGGGGCAGCCTCCACCAGGCCCCCACTCATGTCTTCCATCACCCCCACCCCCCAGCAGTGCAGGGACAGCCTCCACCAGGCCCCAACTCATGTCTCCCACCACTCCCACCCCCCAGCATCCAGGGGCACACTCCACCAGGCCCCCACTCAGGTCCAACTCATGTCTCCCTGCACCCCCACCCCCCAGCAGTGCAGGGGCAGCCTCCACCAGGCCCCCACCCATGTCCCCCTGCACCTCCACCCCCCAGCATCCAGGGGCACCCTCCACCAGGCCCTCACTCATGTCTACCACCACCCCCACCCCCCAGCAGTGCAGGGGCAGCCTCCACCAGGCCCGCACTCATGTCTCCCACCACCCCCCAGCATCCAGGGGCAGCCTCCACCAGGCCCCCACTCATGTCTCCCATCACCCCCACCCCCCAGCAGTGCAGGGGCAGCCTCCACCAGGCCCCCACTCATGTCTCCCATCACCCCCATCCCCCAGCAGTACAGGGGCACCCTCCACCAGGCCCCCACTCATGTCTCCCACCACCCCCACCCCCCAGCAGTGCAGGGGCAGCCTCCACCAGGCCCCCACACATGTCCCCCTGCACCCCCACTCCCCAGCAGTGCAGGGGCAGCCTCCACCAGGCCCTCACACATGTCTACCACCACCCCACCCCCCAGCATCCAGGGGCACCCTCCACCAGGCCCCCACTCATGTCTACCATCACCCCCACCCCCCAGCAGTGCAGGGGCAGCCTCCACCAGGCCCCCACTCATGTCCAACTCATGTCTACCACCACCCCCACCTCCCAGCAGTGCAGGGCACCCTCCACCAGGCCCCCACACATGTCTCCCACCCCCCCACCCCCCACAGTGCAGGGGCAGCCTCCACCAGGCCCCCACTCATGTCTCCCATCACCCCCACCCCTCAGCAATGCAGGGGCAGCCTCCACCAGGCCCCCACACATGTCCCCCTATCACCCCCACCCCCCAGCATCCAGGGGCAGCCTCCACCAGGCCCCCACTCATGTCTTCCACCACCCCCACCCCCCAGCCATGCGATTTGCCTGGGTACGTGTATTCCTGGAGTGCGCGGGTAGTCTCCCATGCGATAACATCAGGGTACGTGTATTATGGGTCCGCGTGAACTTCCACACGCAATATCAGCAGGCTACGTGTTTTACGGGGATCGCGGGGAGTTCCACACGCGATTGCCCTGGGTACGTGTATTTCGGGGTGCGCGTGAACTTCCACACGCGACTGGGCCTGTGAGAGTGGGGTACGTGTATTCCAGGAGTGGGCGGGAATATTTACTCGCGACTGGGCCTGGGAGAGCGTGTTACGTGTATTCCTGGGGTGGGCGGGAAGATTCACACGTTCGCCTACAACGCGCCGAAAAATAAATGGTCCAATCCTGAAACACGTACGCCAGCATGAAGCAGGCGTACGTTGACCCGCGCAGCATAAAAGTGCGCGAAAACAACGAACAAGCTCAGACGCCAGGATGAATATACCGTTCCTAGCAGCATTGGCCGTGGGTTACCAAAGGAGGAGGAGGAGGATAGTGAGGGCCTGAATTTTCAATCCCAGAACCAGCCTTTTTGGGATGCCTGATGACCAGGTGTATGGGAGGTACAGGTTTCCACCACACATAATACTGGACCTGGTCAATGAGTGGGAGGATGACCTCACATCGCCCACCCTGTGCTCCCAAGCACTCAGCCCCCTGGAGAAGGTCCTCAGTGTACTGCACTTCTTGGCCACAGGATCATTTCAGCGGACAAGTGCCATAGTGGGTGGGGTGTCACAGGCCACGCAGTCACGCTGCCTACACCAGGTCTTGAACATCATCACTGCACGCCCATCAGTCCGTAGGCACATATACCTGCCCAGGACACCCGCAGAAAGGCAGGCTGCCGCCCTCGATTTCTACGGTGTGGCACAATTCCCCAAAGTGCAAGGTGCCATTGACTGCACCCATGTGGCACTACGTCCCCCCAGGGCATCTGTGCACACCTATAGGAACCGCAAGCACTGGCATTCCATCAACGTGCAGGTAGTATGTAATGCCAAGGGAATCATCACCTCAGTATATGCCAACTATCCAGGGTCCACCCACGACAGCTTCATTTACCGAATGTCTACCCTAAGCCAGGACCTAGAAGCTGGACGGCATGGCGTTACATGGCTGCTTAGCGAGTATGAATGCCACTGCACATGCATGCATGTCAGATGCAGAGTTATGTCACTACCCCACTAATGATACCCATCACCTCCTCACCAGGGGACAGTGCCTACCCTCTGAGCACCCACATGATGACGCCAATCCGGAACCCCATCACGCCTCCCGAGGTAAGATACAACACAGCCCATATTGCAACCCGGGTCATGGTGGAGCGCACATTCGGAGTGCTCAAGTCACGTTTTCGCTCCCTTGACCGTTCTGGCGGGCAGCTGTTATATGCGCCCCCAGTATTGTGCAGGATCATAGTGGCAGCATGTGTCCTGCACAATGTTGCAACACGCCGGGGCCTGGCTGTGGACATGGTGGTGCCCCCACATCCCTAACCACATGCACGCCCGCTTCGCATGGGAGGGGAGAGGGCACGGGGTGAGGCAGCCTGTACGCAGCTGGTGGCTAATTTCTTCACATAGAAATCACACCCCTGTGGAGTGCACACAGCCCTGGCACATACCATCTGATTAGCAATGATGACTCAACCTGACAATTATGACGAACAAAGGGACAGTCAACTGTCAGAACCATAGCAGCCTGAGATTGTTCATGTGGAAGTGTCACAATGTGTGCATCCCTACCTACACAAACACCACCAATGCAGTGTCATCAAAAGACACAATTCCATGCTGCAGAAATGAATACCCACTTGCAAAATACTACATGAGAACAGTGCCATGTCATCCAACCCCTCCCCGGCACGGCCACACAACACACCATGGCATGTCATGCAATGTGAGAGCAAACAAATTAATCCCCACATCATGCCCCAAGTGTCACCAGCTACAGTGTCCCTAATGGAAACATGGCCACACATGAAATGCTCACAGTAATGCAGGACCTACAACACACATTACCAAATACTTACCAAGAATACCAATCACCTACACAACCTCCAACCTACCTTAAACATGACATTACAGACTTAAACATTTGCTAGCCTCACTACCTGATGATGCCAGCACTTCAAACACTTCCAAGTATACAGTGTTAGCGCCACGCAAGAGTGTAGGTGCACTGCTTACAACATGGACTCCAGTTCCAAGGTGGACCGCCTTGTGAAGACATGAGAAATGCACCTGCAAATTAGGAGGATGAGATGGATGCAGAGGCACATATCAATACACCATGCAGTGTACAATACAACAACAATATGCACTATGAATGTATACACACTATTGACTACAGACTGCCCACACATCGAATGGGAGTCCAATGTCATCATTTACGTCAATGTCACTTGGGCACACCCTTCGCTAGCCCATGCAAACGGGAAGCAGGAGGGGTGTGTGTCACAAAAACCCAAGCATCTGAACCAAATTCATGACAAGCCTGCATGTGCCCAGCCACAATGCAGCGTATGCCCACGGGTGCCACACACGGCAACACACTGTCCCAAAAAAAAAATTAAAAATAAATAAATAAAAAATGGCCATTAATGGGCCCGGGGGGGTAGGGGAGGCCACCCAGGAGGTCCGAGGACAGGGTGCACACCAAAACCTACCTGTGTGGATCTTGCGAAAACAAATACACCTCCATGGGCTCATGGCCTACACGGCTACCCTATTGTGGGAGAATCACTGCTGTCACTCTCCTCACCCTCTGCAGCTGCATCAGGAGGTGTTGGCACTATGGGAGGCAGCCCACGCAAAGCCCTAGTCTGTTCCTCCATGGCAGCAAGCATGCGGGTGTGGTAGGTCTCGTTCTGGAAGATAATTGTGCGGAGGTCCCCATGGAACAACTCACGGGATGCCCAGACCTCCGCCCTAGTTGCCTGCATCTCAGCTGAGAGCATACGTGTGAGATGCTCCAGCTGCTGTTCTATCCTTCTGTTTGTTGAAGCCTCAAGCTCAACAAGAGTCCTCCTGAGCTGAAGGAGTTCCACCCTCAGGGCTTCCCTGTGGCCCTGGGACTCTATGAAATGGCTTCCCGCAGAGTCGCCAGTGCCGCCCGCCTGTCCCTGTCAGATGCCAACATGTCCTCCCTGTGTGACTGGCAGATGGAGTCTGTTGCCTGCAGTAGTCGCTCCATCAGCCTTTCAGGGGGGGACAATGGAAGTGGCCACCCTATCCATGGCCTGAGCCATCATCTCTGATGATGCTGCCTGTTGGGTTGCCATACCGTATATGGATTGCTCCCATGCGGTATTGCCAGGTGGCGGACGGCCACCACGTCGGCGGGCACCACACCTGTCTAGGGCAAGGCGAACTGCACCTTGCTGTGCCGGCACTGCCTGAGGCTGCAGGACTGCATTCCCCCTCTGATCTGCTGGCCCAGGAACAGGATCAGATGTCACAGAGTGTGACCCTGCATCCGTAACCACCAAAGGCGTACCTGCCAACACTGACATCCCCATTGAGGGTTCTAACCCTGGTGCAGGTGGGTCGGACAGAACAGAATCCCTCCCAGGAACACTCACCTGCGACGGCACATAGGTCTCATCATCCGAATCGACACCTGAATACAGCGCGGGGGAGGTGCAGCCAGAGACACCCGTTGAGAGCACGACCTGCAGCAGTTGTGGGTTCTCACCCACCACCACACCACGTCCCTCACTGGTGGTCGGTCAGGCCTCAGACCCCTCCTGGGTCTGCACCATCTCCACAACCCCAGCAGTATCAAGTGCGTCATCCCCTGCAAAGACATATAAGAAAACAAATGGAAACAGGCATTAGCACTATGGCACACAATTAGGGCTGAGAGGATACAGAAACAGTACTTGATTGACACATGTCCCACATGACTAAAACCCACCCATGCATGCACCGTCACTGCGTGTGAAGGGTAGGCAGATGGCACACATTGATGACACCAAGATGGAAGATGAACACATTTGCTGCATGCTGCCTAGCATTGGCCAGTGATTGGCAGGTCAAATACACATGCCATCACACAGATGGCATGTACCCTAGCCATAAAGTGAAGAGGGAGAGGAGGGCACCAATTGTTCATTCAGTCCAGTTTGCTCATGAAATTGATTTTTTCATTGAAATGGTTCAAATGTTTAACCTGGAGCTGCCAGTCCAAAATGGTCCTATAGCACAGGGACATGTCTAAACAAATCATGTCCAGGAAACAAAGCCAGTCCACAGTACCATAGCCATGTCAGACATTTGACAATAGGACTGAGAAATCCCGAGTAAAAGTGGTGGTATGCAAACAATCTGCCTGAATAAACAGAGGAAAATAAACAACAATGTTGTGGCAAGATGACACTTCAAGGGCAACTGGCATAGTGTTGGGCTGGATGTCTAATGTTGGCAGAAGGGATGCTGCTATACCCGAATGCTGGTGCGCAGAATGTATTGGATGAGGCACATGGGTGACCCAAACCACTCAGGCACACACACACTCACCTGGCACCCAAACAGAAGCCTTCCCACACACACCATGCACATGGATGACACACACATGCATGTGCACTCACCGGACAATGCCTCGTAATCTGCCAGTTCTCCCACGCCTTGGATCTGTTCCTCCGTGAAGTAGGTCCCAGCAACCTGCTCATGTGGAGTGAGTTCTATGTCCTCTGCTGGAGACCCACCTCCAGTCACTAGAGTTGCGGCATGACTTGAGGCCAGCTTATTCTTTGCCCTGCGCTTCAGGTCATTCCAGCGCTTGTAGCATTCAGTAGCTGTGTGCCTCACGATCCCAAGGGCACTTATGATGTCCGCAATGGTCTGCCAGTGTGCCTGACGTTGTGCAGGTGTGGTCTTGGATCCTGCAACAATCACCATTTTGCGGTCATGTGCGGACACATACTCTACAAGTGCATTCAGTTCGGCCTCATTGAAGCTGGGCTTCCTTGACGGGCCGGACTGTGTAGCCATGTCTGGGGCATCAGCCTCTGCTGGACGAGCACTCTTCCTCTTCCGCTTGGAAGGTGGTGGGGATCCTGAGTGTCCTACGCCGCTCTGGACACTAGGGGCAGGAGCCCCTGTGGACTCTGTACTAGGAGTGTGGGATTGCACACTCAGCATGGGAGTTGGTGCAGGCATTAGCTCAAGTGTGATGGTGTCAGGGGGAATGTCAGCATGATGGGCTTGGACCGACACTGTCCTGGCTGGGTGTGTGAGAGGTGGGGTGGATGGAGCCGCAGTTGCCCCTGCAGCCTCCCCAGCCTGCCTACGCGGGGCAGCAGATGACCTAGCTGCCCCTGATCCATGTGGCCTGATGACACCAACATGCACCGGCGCACGTGGCCTAGACCTGCTGACCTGGAAGTCAGCCATGGAGTCACCCTGTGCCAGGTCTGGTTCCACTGTGGGCTGGTCCAACAAGGGCTGAGCATGGATGGTGTCAGCCACGTTAACCTCAACCGGGGGGGCATGGGTGTCCCTGACTGCTCCTCCACACATGGGGGGCTAGGGGCACCCTGCAAGTCACGGCCACGTCCCCTACCGGATCCACCACGGCCACCACTTGGGGCTCGGCCACCTTTGCCACCCTTACGGCTTGTTCGCCTCCCAGCCATGGCACTGATGTTATTGTGCGTATGGGAGTCGATGTGAACTATTGTCCTGGGCAATTGGGGGTCAAAGGGGTTGGGTACCAGATGGTAATCGTACCCTAGTGCTCTAGCAAGGCTGTATGTCACCCCTCGGGAAAGATGACGGGTCACGCAACGCACAGGCACCCCAAAAAGGGAAGTAAGGTGAACGCAACCCCTCCTAGACCACGTGTGTGGAAAAATAAACCTGCACTACGCTGTGGCACCCAGAAACACAAGAATGAACGTATGCGTGTCACACGCAGCCTAGAATGACCTCTGAAGGGGTATGCGACACACGGGGCAAGCACAGATGTTAAATACGTGCGCGACTCACCGTCTGCCAGGAACAAAAGCGTGAAAAATATGCGCCTGTGCGTGTTGGCAACACCCCCGCCAAAAGCAGAATTGTACGCTGTCTGAGGAGACAGGACAACAGTAGAAGGGAACGCTGTTTGAGGACACAGGCCCAGGAAAAAGAGGAAAAGAGAAAAAGCTGTCAGAGGTAACAGGGAGTACGAACTTGAAACGACGTGAAGTAAATAGCGTGTGAACCAACAAGAAGTACAGATTTCACCCACTCTCTCTCCACGAAAAGCACGTCCAAGGAAATGGCGTGCTACACGTACCTTTTATACACACGTCACAGACGCGCATACGCCATGAGGCCATTTCCACCAATTACACGCTTTGACACTCGGACGTATATCTTTTATTTTACACGTGCCATTCTCTATGGCCATGTGCGTGACGTCATAGCTGCGCATGGTGGCCTTTGGGCCAATGAAATCGCATATGCGTGCAGACGCGCTTACGCGCTAAGGGCCTTTCCTCGAATTACACGCAGACGTGCAGGACTTTTCACGTGCCAAATCACTCCGTATCAAGCTGGCCACGCGTAAGCACACGGAAAACCACGCTCCTGCCCAGAAAGCCGATTTACTGCCCCCCAGAGCCCCGAGCACGCTCCCACCTGCCATCTGCTGCTTCCTGACTGCCTGCTGCCCACGTGCCCTGCCATTTGCTGCCTGGGCATCAGCCAGGGGATAACATTTTTGATGTCATCTTTGATGTCCTGGGTGTTAGTGTTAGCTGTGCACGGTGGCGGCGCGAGTTATGGTTGCTTTTCTTACCATAACTGCCGAATTTCAGGGGTTTTTCGGTTTTACTTTGAACCATAACGTCCCTTTAACAACGTTTTTTCACTGAATTTCATAGGTTTTTAGTAGCACAACTTAACCATAACGTCCCTTTAACAAAGATATATATATATATGTATATATATATATATATATATATATATATATATATATATATATATATATATATATTTCTTTTTTTCTTGGAGATCGTATGTTTATTTATACTGTTATGTTATCAAACCAACGGTTATACATTTTCTGTTACCATTTTGATTCACTGTCAGCCTTTAAAAAGACGCTGTGTCGAAACATGTGTTGACTGAAAGCACTGCAATGTCAGGCTGAATGTTCTTCAACGTCAGACCATACAATACATTTAAAAGACCATACAATACATTTAAATTAACATTTAGTTTGTATCTTTAATAACTACAATAGGCAATTGTGTCATAAAATATTTTATTTGGTCACTTGTTACAAGTACAATTCGGTAATACTGTATTTTTGAGGTTATGCGTAGAACCTATCTGTACTAGTTCTGCAGCTTGCCATTAGATTGACTCTTTAGGTTAAGCGCACTGGGGATCCGGCTTACACACATACTTTTTAGGTGTGTCCTATACACTGTTTCTACATTTACAGGACACATAATTCTTCCTAGGCTGTCTGTTATGACATTTACTTGTCAGATCTCTGAGCATGCAGTTACTACAACATTATTTGACATTAGATACATTGTTTTTCAAATCCATTTAAACTGGGATGTTATGGCAAGAACATTTGCCCTGTTTGAAGATAACATTGAGACTGAACTGTTTTCATGAGGATGTTAACACAGATAACTATGAAAGAACATTCAAGTGGAGGTTCTGAGAAAGACATGGGAGGAGAATTAGGAATTATACAATACTTTCACTGGGACTGAAGTGGACATTTTTTATATCTGTTTACAATGCTTAAACACTCACTTTTGGGGGATGTACATGCAGAGTGGGTACAGATTGTTTTATTAGTATATGAGAAATGCATCATATGTATATTTATTCTGTTACGTATTCCTTATTTATGAAGTCTGGCGTGTTGCAGGTGTGTTTTCACCATCAACACCCACAAGTTTCCTCCTTTACACAATTTGTCATTGGGTCCCTCTCATACAAGGGATCCCACCGAACACCAACCTTAAGCAAAAGAAAATGTTATCTATCTACCAATTTAAATTTCTCTGCCTTGTATATAGCATTAACAATTGAAAGACGTCACTAAGTGCTGGATGCTATGGCCATGGAGGAAAGAATATATCTTTTGTCAGTTGTGAGTGTGTTCAATATTAATTGCTTATGTTTACTTTTGTTTGCTATCAGGATCTTCTATTTAAAAAAATGTGTTTTTCAAAACAAAAGTATATTTACACAATAAAACAGAAACAGAGATGATTTCATTATATAAGAAGCGATGCAAATAACAAGTTAAAGCAAAAGGAAAACATATAAGGTACAAAAAAAATTCATTCATAGTAGCACTAAATACTGTTTCATATTCAGATTAGTACTGAACCTAAAACCAAGGTGAAATAATCTCGAACAATTTGGTAGGAGATAATTACAGTGCCCCCTTTGACTGGCGACTAACTCCCCTGTTCATCCAGTTGGTCAAGTTTCCTCTACCAGCCCATGTGAATTTATTCAAACGTCATTTCATCTACACAAGCCAAGTCTCTGGTCCCTTGTTCAACATTCTAATGAAAGCGACCATAAGTGATGTTTTGGGAGTAGTCATAAGTCTAGACCACAGCTTCTGAATCAGGATCTAGGATGTAGAATGTGCAAATCTACTGTAACTGCTGATTCCCAAATTTATGAAACACGGACCACTCATCACAAGCTCTCATATTCCATCCTAAATAATAATCTTCCTCTTCAGTACTTCATGCGACTGTAACTCTTACAGTTCCAATTCCGCTCTCATCCTCTTAACTTGTTTTTTCACGTTTTTCCAGTATGGGTTTGAATCTGCTGATATAAGTGATTTAACATAGCATTCCAGAGTCGATTTATCTGCTTGTTCAAGATTGCCCATTAGAGATAGAGTCCATCTGGAGTATTGAGCCCACCGGGAGGTCAGCCCCAGTTCCAGTGGATGACACTGATTGGAGCAGAGACTGGAAGGCCCAAGGCATACTTAAGGATTCTGGCTTCTCGTACATTAAATAAGTTCATATCCTTGATATTTAGATGTTTGCACCCATATAGAATAATTGGAGAGACTTTCAGTTTATAAAACACAATGAATGTGGTTAGTGAAAATGCACATAGTTTACTTTTAATACTCAATAAAAGTGAGGTTCATGAGCACATTTTACCATCTAATTGAGCAATCACTAGATCACGATGCTTGGAAATTGCGATGGGAAAACCCACATATCAAAAGTAAGTAACTTTCTTAATAGAAATGTTATTCAGCGACCAAGTAAATGGCTTGCTCTTCTTACAGATGGAGGCAGTCAGAACGTGTGATTTACTCAGTCATTCATTATTAGGTGTTTTTCAGGGCCTTCCATTTGTTGCTGTAGTCACAATTGTGTATATTCCATTAGGATGAGTTCATCGGCATACACTATGCATCTTAAATTCAAGTTAGGCCGACCTGGGATATACCAACCCCATTTTTCTACTTTTGACCCATAGATCTGCTAGGTATATGTTGAGAAATATGGGGGCAAGCATGCACCCTTGGGGTATACCTCTATTTAGAGGGATCATGTGGGACAATTCGCCCAACATATTCAGCCTATCATTGGTCGAATTCTCTGAGTAGAGTAATTGAATCGGTGACAGGAGACCCGGATCTATTCCCCAATCGACTAGGTTTTTCCAAAGTATCAAAATGTTGACATTGTCGAAAGTGGCCGATAGGTCTATTGTGGCCACGCAGATGGATCGTCCCGTCGGAAGACCAATATCTGATAGGCACGCTGCTAAAGTCAGCCCACTGATTACTGTTCCACCTCCTCTCCTAAAGCCTGTTTGCAGAAGGCTTAGGATATTGGCTCCCTCCGGCCACCGGGCGAGTTCACCCAGAATCAATGTTGCCACATTTTTTGATGAAGTTTCAACCAATGAGATTGGTCTGTAGCATGCTGGGTTTGCTATGTATCACTGTTTAAAGATGGGAATGAGTGTAGAGGAGGACCAGGAGGCAGGGCAAATAAGATTGCTGTTTATATGGGAGAATAGATGATACAAGATATCAGCCCATAGACCAGGATTACTTTAAATAATGACATCTGGCTGCCCATCCGGACCAGAAGCACGGGAATCGTTTAATTCATTAATGGTAAGCTCTATATCCGATTTCTCAAAAATAGCTCTACTCGAGGTGAACCCAGAGGTTATTTTTCCTTCAAGCCCCTTTCCTCACTACCAATGGTCTTATATTTGTCATAGTATTCACACCATACCACTTCTAACACTCCAGTGGACTGGTGGAGGGACTGATTGTTACCCTTGGTTTTCAAACTCCATCACATCCCACGAGTGTCATGGGTGGTAATTTTCCTCAGTATGTTTCGATTATTTTGCAGGTATTTCTCAATACAATATGTTTGACACCAAATTGTGAACTGTTACCTCAGCTTTTTTTCCCTTTTCCTTATCCGCCCACGTTGTAATCAATTTTCTATCTTCTCTTCTCATTTGACTTTTACGGGTTTGGATTTCTCAATCGTACTATGATGCACTCACGTTTACACCCATGTTAGCTTTAACAAGGGAATATACTGTCTTCCACTTCCTTAATCTGGAAATATCTTTGAGTCAGAATGTATGGATTTCTTTTGCGGAGACAGATGCCCTCACCAATTGGCGAGATCAATATGGATTGGGTTTAAATTAGTACTGCATCAAGTTATCCTGTTCCCCAGTTCCAAGACCACTAAAGGGCCAACTCTTGATACCTCTACCGAGTCCCCCAGATATGGCCAGCTCAGAGCTCAATGTAGCATTGCATTGTCACTCATCATTGACTCTACCATCTTGAAGTCCACAGCCTTTCCATCTGTAGATTCTTAATGAAAATGTAGTCAATGATATAAGTGGCAAACACATTTGACCAAGTGATATAATCAGCTCAGACCCCTCAACTAGTTGGTTAGATTGAATAAAGGACCATCTGAATAGAAAGCTAGACCATATTTTGCCACAGTTTGCCTTTGATGACAAGTGCTGGAGTGGAGTAAGCCCACATACAGCGTCTAGGTCTTCCCAACCTCCTTCTGTAAGCAGACAATTGCAGCTAAAATCCCCTGTTACGATAACAACCCCAGTGGGGCACCCTGCAGCCCATGCTGTTACATTTATATCCATATCATGTGTAGTCTTATCAACACCAATGCTTATAGAATTGGAATACACATTGATCACTTGTGAAGATGTTAGCTTACGGGCGTCATTTATGTCACAGATCACTGATGCTATGATATCTGGAAATAGATGCACATTGCAAATTTGATTATTGCAGTGTTGTAGTGTTGCACTACATATTCACTTCTGGCAGAGATAGAACAACCATAGCAGTTAATCAGAGGAAGTAAACCCAGGGATCTTTGAGTCATTGACTTGATATAGTTGCCAACATGGCTCATTCCAATCTCTAGGTGCTTTTCCAGTCCTGTTTATTTTCTTTGCATTCTGGGACTTGTAGTCAAAGTTATGTAATGGGAAAAGCAGAACTACAAATCCCAGAATGCAAAAAAACAAAACCAGGACTGGATAAGCACCTACAGATTGGAATGGGTCATATTGGCAAGTATACATTGAGTACGAAAAGTCCAGTCAGGTTTTAAGTGGATCATGTAATAAAGTCACATGCAGGAAGTGAGGACCCAGGTTGCAAGTCCACAAAGCGGTTAATGGGGTTTCCCCAGGTTTTACATCTCATCCATAAGCTCCTGTGTAGAACAACACAAGTCTGATAGTTATGCTGTTGCTTGAGATTTATAGATGCAATGATGAAATATGCGAACCAGAAGAGAGCATTTTGCAGACACACACCCTCTGGAGTCGGCGAGTTTCATACACATTTAAGAAATCTTGGTTTTACAATATGGAAGAGCTTATGAAAATGATAGTGAGCCCTGTTCATGTCTATTTACAAGGGCTTGTGGTAATAAGTGGAAAATCAGGGTTGTAGGTTATATGGTCGAAAACAAAAGGATCAAATGCCTTTTGATCGACAGTCAAATAGTCGAAAAAAAGGGTCATTTATTTTTTTATGGGGGGTTCCCCCCCAAACTCCCCTTTTTCTTTATTAAAAACATTTTTTACCATCCCAAACTAAAATATATATATAAATAAATAAATAAAAAAATGAGACCTTTTTTTTCCGACCATTGTCTGTCGATCAAATGGTCATTTGATCCTTTTTTTTCGACTATTTGACTGGACACCGAAAATCAGACAGAGATAAAGAGACAGAGATAAAAAGATGAGGTGCTGAAGAGTGAGAGGGAAAGGGAAGGGAGTGCCAGAGAGCAGGAGTAGAAAGACGGGAGTGGAGATGGGCAGGAGCAGGAGAAAGAAAGTTGAGGGTGTGATGAGGATATGGATCATCAATGGAACAAAGGGGAAGAAGAGGTAAAAGAGAGACAAGGAATGGGTGACGATTGAGAAGGCCTCAGGCACTGTAAGAGAGTGAGAGGGAGGAGGCTGAGGAAGTGAAAGCATGCAAAGACCTTTATAACCTTTATAAGACCTTCAACACAAACTCAGTCCCAACCAGCTTAAAAGAAGCAGGGGTGTGCCCTCTTCTAAAAAAAAAACACCCTATGTCCCGAAAACGCCAACAACTATAGACCTATCACAACCGTTCCCTTCCTGCTCAAGATCCTCGACAAAGTGGCCTACACACAAGTTCAGCAATACTTGGTAGAACATCGCATTTTAGGAAAAAGGCAATGACATCATGGACAAAGGCAAACCAGCACTCCTGCTCCTGCTGGACCTATCCGCAGCCTTTGACGTGGTCAACCATGACATTCTAGGCACGCAACTCAAAAAATAAGCCCACTTCTCGCCGGAAGCCATCTCTTGGGTCAAATCTTTCCTCGAGGGTCGATTTATGAAAGTCTTTTCTGACTCAGCGAGCTCTACCCCCACCACTATCCACTATGGCATCCCACAAGGGTCTTGCGCTGCCCCACCTTATACAACATCTTCACCCTCCCACTGTTCAATGACCTGGACTGTCGTCACATAGCTTACACCAACTGTGCTGACGACACGCAAGCCCAGCTCCCCCTCAAAGGGGTCTATGAACAAGATGCCGCGGCATTAACCAAGATCTATACAGCCATCCAAACATAGATGGCAGCCAACAGCCTCTGCTTAAATGGGGACAAAACAGAGATCCTACTAGTTGGCACCAAAGAAACACTAAACAAACTCCCACCGCATTACAAATCTTTTAACATTGAAAACTCCACCATCACAGTCTCCACTGCAGTAAAAACGCTAGGAGTATACCTTGACTCCACTCTCTCCATGACACGGTAAGTCAATGCGATAGCCTCCTCTGCTGCACTTACCACTAAGGTAATGAATGCCGTTAAACCCTTTCTATCCACTAAAAACTGCCTGGCCATAGCCAGCGCCACAGTAGGCACCAAATTGGACTACTGCAATGCCTTCTTCTTGGGCACGTCTGCACAAAACCTAAAAAATATGCAAGTTACACAAAACAATGCTTTAAGAGCAGCCCTGAGCATCCCAAAAATGGAGCACATCTCCCAAGCCAGAAAAGAAGCCCACTGGTTACCAATAAAAGAATGTATATTATTCAAATTCAAAGGCCATCACGCACAGATACCTCTCCGCCAATGCTACGCCCTATCTTTCTGAAAGAATCACCCTTAATACATCCACTAGACCCACTAGGTCACATATGACTAACCAGACCTATGTACCCACATTCAAAAGATGGAGGGTCCAGCTTTCAACACTTAGCACTCAAGAACTGGAACGGACTCCCCATTGCATTAAGGAACGAAAAATCATACCATGCTTTCCGTAGACTACTCAAAACCACGTTGTTCAATGAACCCCATCCACTCCACCCTATCTGGCCTACTGTATTTTACAACTGTATGTAAATAAGCACAACTGTATGTAAATATGCAAATATGCTCTGTATTGTCTCTATATGTACACCATGTATGCTTGTAACAAGTAAGACTGCTTTCAGCGCCATGATGCCCCCGGGCAGATGTGCGCTATACAAATACAAATAAATAAATAAAATAACCTGGTGTCAGGGTTCGCCCAGTTACCGCAAGTAGAAGGCCAGTTCCCTGAAGAAGCCATGAGGGATGTGGTTGCTTTCATCTGTGCTCAAGCAAACGTGCATAGCGTACCTAAGAAGACATCACACACAAGGCCTGTGGACAGTTAGACAGACACATTAATCAATGCATCATTTCGGTAAGGAGTAGAACCTTTATTTTTTGTGCCCAATTTTCATTTGGTCTTATCATCTCAAGATGATGGACCGCATGCTGACTGAGCCGCCTCAAAGCATGGGGGTGCACAATGATTAGAATTGTCTTGTGGATTCCACAACCATTTACTGGTGCCTTACAGCTCATGATGTTGATAAAGGCAGAGGGCTGATCGGGCACTCTTAATCCATCTGCAGTAGGCCTGGCATTGAGTGGATTCAGAGACTGTCATTGGTTGCTGGAGAGACACTACTGCAGAAATGGATCATCTTTAGAGCAAAGGTGTTTAGAATACTGACAGATTCAGCATTGCTGAACATTTTCAATGCATTGAGTGCTTGCAAAGGTCTTTCTCTACCTCTCTCTATTCTCTCTTTCTTGCTCTCTCTCTCTTTTTCTCTCTCTCTCGTTTTGTGCACAGGGCCAAGAACAAGAAGGGGTTGTGATGAAGTGCCCTTCCTTGCTCTAGAGTTTGGGGCTATGATGAGAAAGGGTGAAGGATCCTGGACAACACACACTTTCAATCCCTCATACTAAAACCAACAATGGGGAGAGGATTGGGAGGGTTTCCAAAGTGTACAGAACAACTCAGTCATGTGGGAGATTGGAGAAAGTAGAAGCTAGGGGGAACGTCCAATAAGATCCTATAAAAAAGCCTAAATGGGAGATTTGGCTGAATTTCGGCCACTCGAAAATTCTGAATGGTCAAAATGTTCAACTAAATCTCCCATTTGGTTGTACAGGCTGCGGGGGCTGCAAGGGTGTCCCCTGCAACCTTGTTCACTATACAGTGAATGGGTGTTGTGGGGGTGTCCCCTGCAGCCGATCCCGTACAAAGTTTTTTTTTTTAAAAGGGAAGGACCTTGTGGCGCCGGTTCCTGATCACTGAAGTGAAAGGGAACAGGCATTGCAGGGGCACAGCGAGTCGTCGGCACACAGAGAAGTGTGATGCCCCAAGGTAAGGAGGGGGTTGGGGTTGTGGGTGGGGTTGCAGGGACCAAGACAGAAATGTTCAGGGGAGAAAAGACTGAAGGTTATTTTATGACATGCTGACACGTGTTTCAACCTGAAAAGGTTGTCCCCAGGGTGTAAAAACAAACTACATATTATCAAGTGAACTTGACTTTTTTATATGCATATTAAACTTTTAAACAGCTCCTGTAATGGAAACAGGGGAGAGGAGAAAAAAGCCAGAGAAATAGAGAAAAAAAAACCAAAGAAAAACAGCATCAAATGGCTGAGGACTTAAACAACGTAGTTTTTGTATGTGCATACCATATTGGCCTAGCCAGAAAAGCCTACGCCATTGCATATACTATTAATACTCCTTGAACCAATTTAGCTACTGCTAAGACAAAGGCAAGATTAAACACATTTGATTAAACAGATTTTGCTACACTATATAAGTCAAGTACTCAGAGTCCAATAAGGTTCAGTTGAGGGTTAGAAAAAATATATACATAAAAGGCATTGAATACCTATATATTCGGTGACCGTGGGTCTATCATGTTGCTGATTATTTGAGCGAAAAATTTGAAGTGAGTTATATCTTCACCTACGAGTTATATATCTTTTAATCCTGGTTGATAAAGTGTCTTGGGCTTAGTTATCTGCAATGAAGTAAACATATAAATATTGTAATTGTTGAAAGTAGTTTGTATGTTTTTGTTGTATTTTATTCAAGTAACTAGGCAAATTACTTTTATAGGGTTTACCTGAGTCACATTGACCCTTCCCAGTAGTAAATGGTGACCGCCATTAGAGTGCGGCGATTTTAGCTGGTTGCTTCTTCTATGGTGATGCCGTAATCTGCAGTAAAATAAATATAACAAGGGATAGAAGGAGACGGATCGTTCCCAGAACTGCTCTTAGCTTATTCAGATTCTAACTGAACACGGGTTTTAAAAAAACATTACTAGGGGAGTTCTGATCGTAACTGGATTTAGTTAACGCTTACCAGCAAGGTCCTGGTGTAAAGAGCACAATGGCGAGCGCCGTCGGGCAGCACAAATGCATTGGGAGATGGGGTTGGTTACTATAGTAAAGCGGGTTAACTCCTAGTCAGGTGACACATCACGTGACATCTGTTACTAGGAAACCAAAGCGTTTCCGGAACTGGTGAAAACGAAACGTTAAGGCTAATTGGATGCCTTGTAGAAATGAATGCATGCATGGTGTGTTGGTGAATTGAAAAGATTTGTGCCTGATAAAACGCTAATCTCGCCAGTATTAATTTGATTAAAGGCATGCAACTTGTTTTTTGACACTCAGCTCTTGTTATCTAATATGCAAATGGTTGCTACTGCATTGGTTTGTATTATACGCTTCAGCAGCAGGGTCGCCCCATGAAATTAGTACACGTATCTAGATTGCTGGGGATCGCGTAACTAAAATGGAAGTACCTCCAAAAA
Organism: Ambystoma mexicanum; assembly: GCF_040938575.1. Classification (NCBI taxonomy): domain Eukaryota; kingdom Metazoa; phylum Chordata; class Amphibia; order Caudata; family Ambystomatidae; genus Ambystoma; species Ambystoma mexicanum. The sequence goes on from NC_090938.1 coordinate 79,054,302, forward strand.
AAAATTGTGGCTGTAATACAAGAGTAGCTACGGCATGCTGGGTGTTTAGCGGCATGCCCTTGCTAAAAATAGAGAAAGGTGTGTGTCCAAATATTATGGATCCAACAAAGGCTACTTTGAAATTCAAATGCATTTTGACATAGAGAATTTTGGTATTTCTGTTGACAGTAATTCTAACTAGGTGGTGTCTCTTGGAAGAAGTGTATGGCTATAACTGCACCCATATTCGTTCTTAGCTGCCATGCACTGGATAACTTAATAGTAAAAAATGATTTGATCATACTTAATACTTATAAGAAGTCATTGAGCTCATGTTCCTTATTTAAGCCGAGTGAAAGACAGCGTAATTTGCATATCATTCTTGCTTCCTGTTGGCGTAGTTTCAACTCCCTGTTGTGGTTTGATCTGTTTAAGTCCAGTGTATCTGATATCTTTGGCATTGACCATTTGATGGTGTTCATGCCAATGGGAGGCTAGTGGTAGTCTGATGTCTTGACTGCTGAGGTTATTGAAGTGTTCATGAATTCAGAAACGTACTTCACGAATGGTGCTTCTAATGTATATTTTCTTACAAACACACTGTATACCATATATGACATATTTAGAGCGGCAGTTAATGAAATCTTTGATTGTAATTTTAAGTCTTCCATGGAATCTAAACACCTTGGTTGGTGCTAGTGCATACTGGCAAGGGTTACATGATCCACATTTGTAAAAGCCCTCTGGCTTTGTGCTCGAGGTTAACCAATGGTCCTGTCTGATTGGCTCTGGTTTGAGAAAAGAGGGACTCAAAAGATTCCTCAAAGTGGTAGCTTTGGTGAAAATGATATGTGGACGTGCTGCAATATATATTCCTTTGTCTAAAAAAGGAGCTAGAGAGGATACTTGCCTGGACAAATCTCTAAAGTGTAATTATACCTGATACTGGTGGTATTGCTGATGTTATTTCTCTGTAGTCACTTGATGCGTTACTCAAAGGGTCTGTGCTATTACTTTCTCATCTAGGTGTTTTCTTCTGTTAGAATTTCTTCCCTGGTTGTTGTTGTGGTATGTTTTGTTGATAAAATTCCTGCCAAGAATATACTATCTCTCTAGAATAGTCTAGTGCATCCCAACAAAATCTTCTTATTTTTCTCTGTTCTATATCACGTTTGTAGTCTCAATTTCTGGTTGGTGAGTTCTAGAATGTTTTGTAGTTCTGCTGATGTCAATGTTGTAAGTTGTTCTTTTAATTCTGTACTTTGGGACAATATACAACTCCCCCAACATATTCAATGTTTTCTACTCAGGTAGAACACTTGCCAACACGAAATATAAGATCAGAATAGATGTGGTAACCACATATGTTATGGTTACAATGAACTCCTAGACCAGCTTGTAAGTACACTTATGTTTATTTGAATCACTTACCTTTAATAGAGAATTGTGTATATATAAGTCACAGGAATGACAAACGTGGATAAACACTATATGGACAAGAAACAGATGAGATTCTAACATCTATCATATTAACAGAACTCCATCAGGTAATCAAATTATATAAATCACTAATCTTTTCTTAAAATTAATGTTTTAAACTAGACCACTATAGCACTCTAATGCATACTCATTTTACATCATAGGAATTCTCCAACCACTCACACTAGAGGACAAGTACCTATTACTTTGCATTGGCATCAAAGACAGTGAAACAACATATTGTGGTGTACACATGCTAATCACAGTACAATGAAATGTTGGAATCATTGATTATTGATAAATGATGAAAATGTGTCAAAGGTTATTGCTCCTGAAGAACAGAGTTACCTCTCGAAACGTGTAGAGCACTCATGATTAAGCCATTTATTTTTGAATAACCCAGGTATATGTTGTGAATGTGGACAAAAAGTTTAATTAGTATTGAACAGAGTAACTATGAAAATCAAATAGTTAACTTTACTTCTTATTTAAATTGGTGAATAAATTGTGCTTGTTCTAAACACATGAAACGTGTCCCAAAGCAATCATAGTGAATGCCTAGAAATGTATTACTCTCATAAAATTCAAACTAATAGGTTACGTTCAGTACTGATAGGTGTGCAGGGGACGGGAGTACCGATCAGAGGATGGGTACTCTTTTTTGTTTTCTGTTACATTCCTTACTTTCGATACCAGAGTCAGTCATATCTCCCCTGCACCCTCAAATGCACATTACATTCAATGGAGTCCTTGAGTGTACTCTGAACTATGGAAGATTAGACTAATCATGTGACTAAAGATAGGAGTGCTTTCTCTCACTCAGCAGTTCAAGAAAAAGAACAACACTAAAAGAACTAGGGAGAAGTCAGGGTTAGAATGAGCTCAGACTGTGAAATGGCAACCATCCTTGGTGGATTGCAAGGCTGTTTGACCCGGAAATAACACTGTTTGGTTCTAAGATAGTGAGTTATTATCTAATTATTTCAATGTAAGGGGGAGCAATCCAAACATTTGTTTAGTGGTTTTCCAACTTGAGAAGGAACCATAATAGGACTGAAATAGTACTTTTCTGTTCACTTGATATCAATAAAGCCCCTTTTAAATCCTTTATTTAATACTTTGTTTGTATTGCAAGTGAAATATGTAAATACAAGCGAGAAGGGAACCCTCCTCATGGGTGGCCTATGCCACAAAAGAGACACAACATGAAACCCCAACCCATTATCCTACTCGGACACCCTGGAAGTCCTCTTTTCAGGGGGGGGAATATGCAATAGTGTGCAGTAGATGTCTGTGTTGAGCACTCTCTTTGCTCACTCAATTCTACCCGCTGCCCTCACCCACATTGAAGGCCACTAGCAGGAGTGGACCATAACTGCAAATATGCAAATATCTGTGTTAGGCACAACCTATACCATTAGCACAACCACTAACATATGTAATATATCATGCACCAATTAGGAACCCAATTGCTTCATCAATGCCACCCACTACTGCAGCAAGAATGGAATGTCATGCACCACGCATCTAGAAGATACCAAACCCATGGGAAGGACCCCCGGTACAATACACCTAATCCCTTAACCTGACTGGATGTTGATTTCTCAGGTACGGTTGCCACCAATTTCTCCTCACTCTCTACTTCCCAAAAAATATATTCTTTCTCGTTCCATGAAACCCTAATTTTAGCTAGTCTAATCAGTCCTGCCTTAACCCCTCACGCAAGAAAATATTTCTTTATGATGTTTAACCTCTTCCTTTTCTTTTCAGTAGCTGGAGCCAGGTCAGGAAAGACAAGGACCTTATGCTCTTGCTATGTCAAAGACGTATTGGCTACCACGGCCTTCAGAACCGTCTCTCAGTCCCGAACTTCAACAAACCGGACAATGAGTGTCAGACCAGCAGATGTATTTGGAGACAGACTGGAGGTGGGGCAATTAATACAATAGCATTTGTCCATATATATGAGGTCCTCCTCCAAATCCAACGCCTCTGTGAGCCACCTGGAAATGCAGCTAATGGGGTCATCCCGTTCCACTCCAGATTGGACACCAATAATCCACAATTGTGCCGCTCATGCCGCATTTTCTAAGTATTGCAATCTGGACTCCATTGCCAGGTTCCCTTTAATCATAGCCTCCACATCACGCCCAGCCCTGTGAACCAAGGGTAACAATTGGGCACACTGTTGATCCATTTTGTTAATTCTCTTTTCTAACGTAGCATTTCTCCTATCCAACTGGGCCACTTAATTCCTCCTTTAATCAAATCTGCTTCCCATGTGTGACATCGACTTCTCTATGCTACACAACGTGACCACCACAGGTTCCTGAGCCGCCACCTTCTCCTGGCTGCGTTGTCTACCATGCAGTGAGAAAAGGTCTGCCTGCTCAGCATTAGTTTTCTTACTGGACTTCCCTGAAGCCATTTCCCCCTCCTCTCTTCAATGCCAGCTAGGTTAAGGCGATGCAAAAGAAAGGTGCACTACGGCTATCCAATGTCAGACCACTGTCCGGATTATAGCAATTCCCATTTTCTGTTACCGTCTAGCAGGCTAGTCAAGAAGTCTCACTGGAAAGGGCCTCACTTAGTATGACTGCAGGTTCCTCACCAAAACCGTACCTTTTGGCCCAGCCAGGAGCGGTCTCCTCCTCTCTGCTTGCCAAAGGGCCACGGTTAGCCCCACACAGACTGTGAAGTGCACTGCACACCAATAAAGGTCTACAGGACAGCCACTTCCTCTTAAACTGTTGAAAACCTTTCTCTGTCACTTTCCAGGATCCAGTACAGCCCTTCACACTGCAGAACACCACAATAGCATGCTGAGTCCACAGCTGCATAGTAAATGGCCATCTGTTCCAGTTCTGCACCTGCTGCCATCTCCAATCTGCCAGCGCTCCGTTGCATGCTGAAGTCCCAGCACTTGCGGTCTAATAGGTTCAGAAATTCAATATGGGTCAACCTCCAGCTAGCTGTCCACTCTATTCCCCCATTTGCCTTCGGACCAACGCTTCTTCACTCCCAGATCAAGGCAGCCCACTGTCACATAGGGCCGAGCCGCGTACACCCATGAGACAACAATACCGATGTGGGTGTGTGTGTTAGCCCTGGGACCAGCTCCGCACATGAGTCCTAGCATCGGTCTCGCAATGCCTCCATCTCAGATGATCTCAGCTCCACCTTGGAGACCAGGCATCTCCAGCACCCACCATCAACACACCCATGCTGCGCCGCAGGCCTCCTGCACTGCCCCGATTTCTCAGCCCCACAATCTTCATCATGCCAAGAGTCATGCTCCCCCTGCCTGCGGGTCCACGATTGCCCCCTGTACACTGGGCTGGCCTTTCAGCCTACACAAGTGGCCGTGTCACACCACAGCCTTCTCGCCAGACCAGGAGCTACAAAGGAAGGCAGCCAACTTTGTTGGGCTCTCGAGCGCCCCCCTAAAATCAATTTTTAAGTCAATGCATCTCATTGATCCCTGATCCGATTTGTGACAATGTGTATGCCCAGTCTTGTCTTCTGAAAAACAGGAGCCTGAATAAACACACACACAGAGTTCTGCAGGCGGGTGCCATCCCACCCGCCAGGTCAGACTTGGTGGACGGGACGGCACCCGCCTGCAGAGTTTCACATAATCACTGGCACTTTTGCACACAGTGCTGCTGCTTCCATCCTCCCAATTCCTGTGGAGTCCTATGGGAATGGGGATTTACAGAATTGCCAGCGCCAAATTTACTGGGCCACCGGGGCTGTAATACCCCAGTTAATCTGGCAAGTCCGGCACCAGTAAATCACTACGGGTCTGCCGGCAGCCTGCCGATTTTACCGTCATATCTATTGCCAGACTCGTAATGAGCCCAATGGAGTCAGAGCACGATAACCAATCTCTTTGCTGTTCTGGTGTTTCCTCTCTCCTTCTTTGTTGGCCTCAACCAGATGTTGGAACCCTGGAATGTTTACCATTTTATCCCAATCCCCTTTACACCCTGGGATGAGTGAAGAACACAAGCCATCCAAAGATGTGCTGCTGACACAGGACTAGGCAGGTCAAGCAACTCCTGGGGAACTTTGGGTCCTAATAATACATTATTGTACCAGGTGGGGAGGGGGCATGTAGTAAGAAAGTCCACGAGGACTACACGTGACCTTGACAATATTGTGCCCACCAAAAAAGACATAGATTCAAAAAGGGTTTATAGTGACATTCTCGAACGCCATATTTTCGAAATCCCATATTGTCGACACAAAATTGCTGATATTTTTTTTTTCCGAATGTTTTTAAAAAAAAAATAAATGGGGAGGTTCCCACCCCAACCCCCCGTTTTTTTGTTTTTATTGGCACTTTTTTTTACTTACGAAACAAAAATAAAACATATAAAATAAAAAATAATACATTCAGATTTTTTTTTCTGCATTTCTTTTCAACAAAATGGTAATTAGAAAATATGTTTTTGAAAATTTCACCGGATACCTTCAAAAAGATGTGGGCTGCATTATAAATCCCAGAGTCTGCGACTACCTGATGTTCACCAATGAAGGTGGACTTGAACAGGGTGGGTAGAGGGAAGGACTCAGGACCATGATTCTATAGTGGTCCGGGTTGTAATCGGATCTAGTCCAAACCTCCCTGTGTGGACTCAGTCAAAGCCCAGTCCTCATCCTGCAAACACCAGATAATATATATGTATAGTGTCATAGCCAGGTAAAAAGGTTCAGGTTGAAAAAAACCTATTAGCATATTACTATTGTGGGAGCAGACGGAGGTTTGTGCAGCAGAAGGCACATGTATTGTTTTTAGTTAGGTCTAACACATATTAGATACTCACATATAGCAACACAGAAAGAGCAACACATATACTACTGTTGCGGATCCAGAGGTTATAGGTAGGGCAGTGTTATAGGCCCTGTGCTTAGTTGTGGTCTCCAAAGTTATGGTCTGAAGTGAGGATTGCAGGAAGAGCTGAAACAGGTGGAAGATGGAGTCATACAGGTACTGTGGTAGAAGTGAGGTCAGTGTGTCAACATGGCAGAAGTGTTGCCATATTGGAAGTTAAGGAGTAGTACACTATGAACAGAACAGAACGCATGTCTTGATGCGGAGCTGCGGCTGGCTCTCTGTAGTTCAGCTCCAAAAACAAATCCCCTTTTAAGTTCCCCAAGAGAGAAGCCAAGGTCAGAGGTACCCGCGGTGCACAGATACATGCTAATTGTATCCATCTGCAGGGATCTGAACATGGTGGGAACAGAATGTGAGCTGCTGGGAAAGCTGTTAGGGATATGCCCTTTGAAGGACAAATTCATGAGAAAAGGGTATAAGGTTTTGTGATGCCAATGAGTAAGGAAAAGATTTAGAGCACTACAGCCCAACAGCATAACTTTCTGCTTGTTAAGAGCTTCTCTAAGCAGGGGGTGGCCGATATATTTCCTCTGCTGGCTCCCTCCTCTGAAACAGCCTCCACTTTCCTCTTGAGCCCGATCTCTTCAAATTCTGCAAGCTCCTCAACACTTTCCTCTTCTCCTCGACCTACCCACTCTCCTTCCCGTGCTAAACCCCACAGTCACTGAGATTGTCCTGGGCCCTTATGTATACTTCTGTGTCAGGCCTTCTGTCCAATTTCCTGCAGCAACCGTAGCCTGCAGCCTCTGCCCTGCACTTACATCTGGGCGCCCACTGGCCTGTGTTCTCTCACAGGCCTGCACTTTATTATACTTGCAGGTGACCACTCTCCTACCAAGTGGTCACTGCCTTGCACTTACCTGTTGCCTTGCAATTGGCTTTCTGGCACTTCCCCCTCTGTGGAACCTCTATCACTTACCCCCCTGCCGTGACCCTTCTCTCTCTCTGCACTTTCACGCTCGGAATGTTCACAAGGCCTAGTAGGACAGCCTCTGCCTTTTTGGTAATCATTGTTATTGTATTCCATTGCCTTGTTTTTGTTCCCTTGTTCTCTCCCATTTGCACAGTGGATGCTTTTAAACAATTTCTTGATGTATAAGCGCCTTACAAATGCACAATAAATACAAAAACAATGAGCAGTCATCTCATACGAATTACAGGTAGACAGACAACTAAAACAAATAAATCCCTGAAATTCAGACTCAAGAGCAGTGCCCTAGTCGCATCCTTGCTGGGCACCCGGGGTTTCAAGGAGATAAGGCAGAGCCGTGCCTGGAACGTTCCGTGATTTGAGATAGGAGGAGCAGAGGTGATGCCAATACATTTAGTACAAGGTTGGGGAGGTAGCCTGTGTGCTCCAATGGCGTCTGGTATAATGAGAAGGCCTTGTGTCTTTGGCAAAGCAGAGTTGGCCTTGCCCGTTCCTTTGATCATGTCTGAATCGGAGGGGTGCACATCAAGTGACAGTCTCGATTCATTAGTGTGTAATTAAGTTCAAACCACCAATCCCGTACCTGGATTCAATAGTGAGGATGAAGTAGACTACGTGTTTAGGGTAATGGGTGTAGATAAGGTGTGTCCAAGTGTTGCAGGGACTATAAGGGGACCTTAGCATGTTCTATAGGTGGTAGCCAATGAGCATGGTGGGATAACATTGTAACCTATGTATTCAAATGTTGCAGTTTTCCGCTATATAACCTGGACCTTTCTGGCAAGTGACGAGCTCTGTGGCAGCTTGGTTCTATGGGACAGTCTGCGACATTTAAATGTAATCAACCTTGTTTTCCCATGCAAAGTGGTGCTGTGATTATTTGTCCTTTTGGATAATTTTTACTGTTCGGTTTTGGGTTTCTATTTTCTTTACACACTGGCTGTGACAATTCACAATTAATAAGTATGAGCCCCATTTACACAAGTCCATCTTAACAGAGTACATTTGTATATTTATTGGATATTCTGCAGATCAGTAAAGAAACAAATCCAGCCACCAATGAAGTGTTGAAATTCAGTGACATTTCCAATTCCTCAATAGACTTCAGTATAATGACACTTAATTCCAACGAGGAAGCCTTGAAGAATTTTGAATTAAATCTCATTAGCTTGTGAGTTTCCCACATGACCCAACGAAATTGTATAATATTCTTATGGCGGGAATTGCAGGTTAAATGACCCTGCTGATCTATATGCTACACATCCTGGTGGCTAGTTTAGCTGAATCTTCCCTTAACCTGCCTACTCACTTGCCTACCCACTGTAGTGGAAATATCTTTGACTTTATTTTTTTTAAGTGAGTCTGACTGCCACCTTTACTCCTCTCCCCAGTGCTCTTCTCTGATCACTTCGTAGTCCCTTTTATTGTTATCTTACCTTATTGCCCACCCATGGCTTCCCACTGTCTGCAAACTCGCTGGTTTTGGAGGAAGACAGATCTTTTGGCTAGGGCGGATCAAATGGTTGAGGTTACAATCAGTTTATTGCTGTGAATGCGTAAGATCTGTGTACCGCCCTTCTTAACACCCTGACACAAGTAACAGACACTTTAGCCCCAGTGGAGTCTCAGTTTGGATGGTCTAAGCCAACCGGGCCTTCGTTTACAACAAATCTACAGACCCAGAAACAAATCTGCTGACGCATGGAGAGGATATGGCAGATAAACTATAGTCAAGAAGCCTGCATTACTTAAAAGCAGGCTGTATCATTGTATCATAGGAAGATTGTTACAGAAAAATCTAAATGTTATGTTAACAGGATTACAGAAGCTGCATGCTGTTCTCGGGAGCTGTTGCAAGTTGCGAAAGAGCTGTCTTCCTGCCCTGTAAAGATGACCAACAATATGCCCGATTCTCAAGCACAATGTGCTTTCTTTTCTGACGAGAGTAGGGGTATCCACCAAGCTATCATTCATAAGAATCCACTATTTGGGGGTGATGCATTGAAGCCTAATTATTCTATGAAGCATGTCACATCTATTCCAGCTGCTGTCTTTCATATGGAACACATGGATGACGTCACTGTTGCCAGGACTCTGAACTTGCTTAAGGCAGTGTGCCCTCTTGATCCCAATCCCCTTCCTATTTTGAAGGCACTCCCATTGAAAACCAACTCCGTGTTTACAGCAGCGTTGCAGCATTCTTTTCCTTCTGGGGAGATTCCAGCTTGTCACTCCTCTCTTAAAAGAAACACATCTTGACTCCAGTCTGGCTGATAATTACCGACCTATATCTATGCTGCATGTTTTGATGAAGCTTATGGAATCTGTGATCACTCTGCTTTTTTGTCATTTTCAGGAAGCTAATAATTGTGTGCATCCATTTCAAGAAGGTTTTAGGCCCCTAACGGGCATAGAATCAGTCATGATGTCACTCTGGATGATCTTGCACTTCTTTAGCACCATGGAGGGGTCGGAGTGTTGATTCTCCTTGACCTCTCTGTGACCTTTGATAGAGAGGATCATGGTATCCTGCTTGTCCGTCTGAAGAAGGTGGTGATCACAGGTTCAACCCTTCTGCTCTTTCCTGTGGGGTCCCCCAGAGGTCGGCTCTATCCCCTCTCTTGTTTAATTTGTGTTTACATCCACTGGCAGATATTATTTCAGAGTCCGGAGTTCTGTTCTACACCTACGCCGATGACACACAACTGGTGTTTCGGCTGGACTCTCCATTGACTGAGCCTCCTGCTAGACTGAGAAACTGTCTTTCCGCTATATGCAGATGGATGTCTTCGAACTGGTTAAACCTCAATGGGGAAACCACTGAAGTGCTAGTGCTCGGTCTCTATAGTAGTTACTAGTTCTTGGAGTTCCCAGATTTGGCCTGACTCTCTTGGCCTGTGTCCAGTGCATAGTACATCAGTGAAAAGGCTAGGGGTGAGGCTTTTGGCTAACGGCTCTCGTGAAGCCCAGTTTGCGGCTATCTGTAATACTGCTTTCGGAATACTTTTGAGAAAGAGACTGCCGCTGCTCCCTGCTGACAGCTGGTCCAAGGTAGTTATCTCAGTGATAATGGAATCACTGGATTATTGCAATGGGGTTTATGTAGTACTTGCAGCCAATTTTTTTAATACAGTGGCTGCAAGTACTTCAAAATTCAGCGGCCAAGCTGGCCTTGATTGCCCCTAGATTGACCGCTTCTGCTGGTCGGTTGCATCGACTTCACTGGCTACCGTTGAAGGCCCCAGTTGAGTTAAACCATTACTTACTTGAAAAGCAAGGTAGAGCAATATTATCCCACTAGATGCCTCTGCTCATCTTTGCTTGTGCTGCTTAAAGATGCCCCAGGGCCAGGAGCGCAATACAATACAAATAAATAAATACAAATAGAGTACCGAGGTATCAGCAAGCCTGGCTAGGCGGTCGCTCCTTCTCGGTGCTTGCCCCTACTCTATGGATTGGGGTTCCTTTGTCCCTGAGATCCATTGAAGAGTATCTGCCATTTAGTATGGCTCTTAAAACATATCTTTTCTAATTGGTTCTCCTTCACACTGCCAAGGCTTCCCCCAATATATCATCCCACTATTTAGCACTTAGAGACCCCAGGGCCTTAGTTGCACTTTATAAACCCTGATACATTACATTACATTACAATCAGGGCAAAGAGTCTCATTAAACCAGGAATTAAACTTGTAGCAGCCATTTTCCTTTGGTGGTGGGAATAACTGGGACAGCCATATTGGCAACAGCAAGAGAGGGTTCTTCCTCAACAGCCGTCCAAGCAAAGAGGCCACGCTCATGGAGAGGATGATCTGCTACCGGTGAGCACTTCTATTTATCATAAACATTTAATGGTGGCTCAAATATGTCCCCCATTGTCGTTCCCATTCCATTCTGATACTCGACTTGATGATAATATATCCTTTCCTTCAGAGATGCTTATATTTTCACGTATCAATTCCAGGCACAAATCTTATCATCTAGCCCAATTCCTCATCCCTTTGTTATTTTGATAGCGGGTCACGCAGCAGAGTCAGATTCTCATATTAAGTAGCTTTTCTTTTCAAAGGCAGAATCTCATTTTTCTTCCCTGTCTCCTGCTAACATCTGCTGAACAAAATTGATAACAATAGGGGATCCATTACGGCCGTTTTCAGAACTGTCAATCCGCACGCATTCGTGGCTAATTCCACAAACTCTGCCGTGAGGCGTATGAACAATGCCGATCTTAATGGGCATACGGCGTGATCGAGGTTTCTTTTTCACATAGCGTAATTGGGTTCTGTTGCTTGCGCGTCCATTTCCTGGACCATTTCACTTTATGCTCCTAAATTGGCCATTTTCTTTTCATTTCTCGTTTGGTTTGCGGTCACTTCATATTAGCTTTCAGCATCATTCAGTCATGATGTTACCTGGTGCTGTTCCAGCTTGCCTTCAACCGGCATATTAATCTTGACAATGCACCTGTGGTATCCCTCATGCTTCCTTCAATTTCTAAATAGATATGTCCCCACGCGCACCGTTTATTAACGGGTACGAGCAGGAGAATGAACCAGACAAGGCGGTTCAAAGCAAATTTCAAGATTTATCAAATTAGCAATTCTGGCAGCTGGCAAAAAGTTGGCACTAGAAAATGATTTGCAGTGAGTGACAGGCACTTTTTTTTCCAAGTCTCCCTTCTGGATGACAAGGACATTTAAGAGGGAACCGTATTAATGTAGTGGCACAGTAAGTGTTAATCTCCTTGGGCTGCGCGGTCTAATTGTTGGCAAATACTTTAAAGTTGTTCACCTTAAAGCAGTGCTTTAAATGGGCAGGTACTTGCCAGTCCTCAGTACCTGCATTTCTTTTATTTGGAAGACATAGGGCCTCATTATGAGGTTGCCGTTCCGGTTACAACGGTACTGGTATGCTTGCCGGTACGGTTGCTACCGGACCGGCAAACTCCGACTTGTGCCGTGGGTGCCTTCCATTCCGCCAGGTCTGCCCTGGCGGAATGAAAGGCACCCGCGAGCACAGCATGCCTGTAGCACCGGCACCGTTGTGAACGGTGCCCGTGCAACAGGCACCCCCATTCCCATTGAGCCCTATAGGGCTGAAATGTGAATGGGGATATACTGGCACCGGCACCCACGAATGGGCAATTACCGGGTCTGGCGGGGTCAGAATACCCCGGTAATTGCCCATTTGCGGGTGCCAGACTTTCAAGCCGGTCTGGAGGTAGCCTTGCCACTCTTACCGGCAAGGCTACCTCCAACCTCGTAATGAGGCCCATAGTACTGGCTCTTCTCAGCAGAAAGCCAATACATTTAATGGAGCAGTACCAGCACTTCTCAACAGTAAGCTGGTACTCTGGGAAAGTGAGTACCTGCACTTCTGTATTTTCATTTACAGCACTATCTTAAAGACCCTCGTGTTACAAGAGTTACACTTCCATGACAACTCGAATTTCAGTGTTACCTAGTGCAAGTTATTTGTTGCATTTTAATGTAATGTTGTTTACGAGCGTGACGAACTATAACAGAGCAGTTCCACAGAGTGTAGGCGGTGGAGTTTGAAGCTTTTGACAGGGGATAGGAGTGAAAAAATTGCATTTGGGTTAAGGGTGTCCAAAATGTACTTACAAGGGCCATCCTTTTCCCCTCTACGTTTCGGAGGTGATTGGTGTACGTCTGGTTTCCGCCATCTTGTTTGGACTGCATGAATTACCCCTGTGTTTACGAAGCCACAGCTGGCCTAGATTTGAAGATGAAAGCAGGGCTTCAGTCACTAGTTCACGTTAGTCAGGCACGTCCTGCAGGGACTGAACTCACAGAAAAGAGTACACAAGTCTTCAAATAGGTACACACACGGATGTGGTTGGGCGGTGCAGTCCTGTTTTTGATTGGTTGGAAACGTTGCTGTAGCTTGCTGTCTCCCAGTTTTGGACCCCTTTTCCACTGCCTGTGGAAGTCTAGAATACTGCAGCTACTGTAGCGCCCATTAACCCATTGTCTGCTCCACCGTTTTGTTAAGTGTATTTGAAACAGCGTGCACGTGTCCAAACGTTGTCAAAAATCACTTTAAGTGGCTGAGTGATAGAGGCGAGATCTCTGTCTTTTTTATTCACTAAAATGCATGAATCAGTGCACAGCGAGCAACTTTTGGGAGCACTGATACTGGACTAACTTGGTGTAGAATTAGCACCGTAAAGATGTCAAACTATTTTGTTACTGCGGTAATTGGCACTACTGGGGCGGTTTGTGGTGCATTTTCTAAGTTTTTGATCTACCTTAAATAGTGGCATAGAATGAGGGCCTTTTCCTGATCGATTGATTATTAAACCCCGTTGGCTCTGTTGAATTTGTGTACACAACATTTATGCTGCTGTGATGCAAAAAAATATAAGCCGGAAGTATGACTTGGTGACCCGGAAGCAGTGGAATTTTCAGGGTGTTCGGATTCTGGGGCACAAGTGAAGACACAGTATGTGGTGTGGGAGAAAATGTGGCGATAATCGTACACGTTTTGTTGGCTCGTGTATGATTCGCAGGGTACTCTAGGTGGAGGTTAGCACAATGCCTAACTTTAACAATAAAGGGGCCGCTTCATGGAAAAGTGCATTTCTCCTGCAACTGCTGCGCACTGAGAACGACACTGCGCGAGCCTGCGCGCAGAATAAATATTGGGCCTGATTCAAAGAAGCGTTTTATAATGGTGCAATCTCATAGGAAAACGCTTGGTGTGTCCGGCCTGCGTATTCATGGAATTCACTATGCAAAGTAACCGTATTCGCAAGTCGCGGCGGGAATGCCCCCGACACATCCCCAAGCAAAGCACAAATAGTGTGCTCCCACGGGCGTGAATACATGAACCCTTCAAAAGGTGCGTGGAGTCCCCTGCAAGCAGGCCTGCATCTCGGGGACCTTGTGCATGGTCCCCTGTAACCGTTGCTGTCACCCCAACAACATGCGTAAGATACTTCGTAACTCAGGTGAAACTTGGTAAATCTCCACGCGAACCCACAAAAACTATTCCTGCACCCCTATTTATTATTTATTCACATTTGTTAAGCGCACAGCAGCCCGTGGGCATTGTTAGATCGGATCCTCGATTGCGTACAGACACCCCTAAATCCAACATGCAAACACACCTCCGTGTTGCCATTCCTATGCATAAGTGTCTATACTCCTGCCTTCGGGGGGAATAGAGATTGAGTGAATTGCGTGGCCATTTCTCTGCTGAGATGCTTACCAGATGGTTCCATGAATATATTTTGGCGCACATGTGGGCGTGCGGGGGACAGCCTTCTGGTCGTACCTCGTAATGCCCAATGTTTCGCATGTTTTTCCCCATTTTCTGTGTTCCGCCCACTTCCCAGCCCTCTGTGCAAGCCACACCCATGCTCTGCCTGTGGTATCGCGCATGGCGCTCGATGGCGCACGGAGACGTGGCGAGCCTGCGTGAACTCCACGCAAGTCCTGGAAAAGTCCTGCTCATTTGATTCCATGAATTGACAAACAGGATTTTGCCCGCAGTTTGGCGCGCAAGTTCCCTATTTACCATGCAAATAATTCCATGATTCGGGCCCAAAGTGTGTAGCTGTCATGTATGAGGAGCGTTAGGGCCGTTATTTCATGAGAATGGGTGGAGAATATACAATCGCCAATAGAGGTCAGTGCAACCTCTGATGTATTTTTGCCCAAAGTGTGAGTGATAAAAGCAGAAGGCAAGCAACATTTACTGAAGAATCCTCCAGAAAGATTAATGGCTTCTAAAAGCTCAAAGATGAACAACAAACCTTAATCCTGGGTTGGAAAACCCCCACATACAACTGGAAAAGCAGCGGAATAACCGGAAGCCCGCAGCTCCATCAGAAATCCGGGATAGCACTTACAGAGCTACTCTGCTGGCTTTGGCAAAACGTGTCTCTTCATGAGCCCTGCCAATAGAGCATTATTGAAGTGAGCGATAGGGAGAATGAGAGGGCGAGAGACAGATGCAGAGAGACAGAGAGACAGGGAAACGCAGATAGAGCTACGAAGACACAGATGTAGGGAGAGGCTGAGAGACAGACACAAATAGGCACAGTGGTGGGGATATATAACGAAAGCGAGAGCGTAAGGGAGAGAGAAAGAGAGCGAGGGAGAGAGAGCACACATAGGAAAAGCGCAGCAGTCGGCTATTGACTGACGGAGCAGCTAGGCTCCTTTCAACGATTGACAAAGGGAGAGAGAGAGAGAGAGAGCGAGAGAGCGGTTGTTAAATTGGCTCATGATACGCCTAAATGTAGGCCACAGCAGGGCATTGGGGCATGTTATAGGCCCCTGTGGCGGGTGACAGTAGCCTTCCTTCCCACTCAGGTCTCAGAAACGGTCGGATGGCCATTTCCGGTGGTTTGAGTTATGCCCAAACTAGTCACCCACCCCTAGTCACAGTACATATATCTGCCTTCTAGGAAACCCTTGACAGCAAATGCTTTTATTTGCAGCAGAATGTCCTTTGCATAGTCTCTGCCAGCATGCTGTTCAGCTGTGCTGTGGCCTGAACTGGCAGCTCCTCCAAAGATCCGGGAAGTTATGGATATCGGTCCGGTGGTGTCGTTTGTATCGGCAGCACTAGAGCGGCAACAGGTGGTTCTTGTCCTAACGCCGCACACCAGGTTGGCACATTACTACACTGTGCCCTTGTGCAGAAACCGGAGCTCCTAACTGTAAGGGACGCAGGGACAGGGTGGGTGAGAGCGGGGATGGAAAATCGGTGCAACAGTATGTGGCAGGCTTTATGTTTACAAATGTGGCCACCAACAGGGACGTCATTTCACCAAATGCCAGGGGGAGCAGAAGTGACATCACACA
The DNA here is from genome assembly GCF_040938575.1 of Ambystoma mexicanum. NCBI lineage: Eukaryota > Metazoa > Chordata > Amphibia > Caudata > Ambystomatidae > Ambystoma > Ambystoma mexicanum. The sequence goes on from NC_090938.1 coordinate 79,070,425, forward strand.
ACCTTTGACCTCTGATGACATCACCGGATGTGATGTAATTTGACCCCACACCGCGAAGTGACATTACGTGAAGCGATGGAACACAACCTTTCAGCCTTGACAAAACAGGAAGTGGCATCACATATCATTGTTCCTAAGTACACTACGAAAGATATGGTTATGAAATCACTATAATGTGATATACATTTCATGCAAGAAGGGATCACCATATGTATCATTAATATCAGTGTGTGTATAGGCCCATATATTCCAATTACTGCGAATACAAGCAGACATCCAAAGCCGAATGATAATGATGTGTTATTATACAGCACTTACGCTTAAGCACTTTATATATAACAAATATACATACAATAGCTCCCAACCTGTGTTGGTACTCATTTATCGACCTCAGAAGGATGAAAGGCCGATTTGAGGTGTTCAAGAACAAACTAAATCAGTCACTCAAATCCTGAAGTGTGCCTGAAATAAACCTTTTATGAGTCTAGCAATGATTGTATAGAATTCTAGAAAGACAAATTATTTGTTATTCCTATTCTTTCTTATTTAGGGTCATTGCTGAAAGTGTTACACATGTGGAACCCCCTGTTTTTCTTTTTTAAAGAGGCCTGAACAAGAAAGCCAGCCACTCCAGAAACAACGAGACACGTGGTACTGGCCACAGCCCAGGAGCTTACATAAATAAAATAAAGAAAAACCTTTTTAAATGATTTTTTTTAGGTTTTCAGAGTAGCAAGGGAGACCACTGGGGTAGACACTGCGACCCCTGGCCGTCCCCAAAAAATGTCATTGGCCACCAATATGATCATTTTGTAGAGGCAGAGCTGGTGAGGTGACAAGCTGGACCGCAAACAGCAACAAACGAGGGTCTAGTTAAACCTAACCTGCATTGCTTGACCTCTAACACTGGTGCCTTCCTCTTACTGGGCGGACATTTAAAAACTCACAATTGAAGCAGGATGCATGTCAGGGGTTAAAGCTATCTTAGGTAAATACATAGACAACAGCTATACTTATAGAGGCTGTCTGACTTGGAGCAACTCTTCTCTATACTCTGACCAACAAAGCCAAGCGTTTCCAGTGTTCCCATCTACCTATAGCACTGGCCCCTGCCTAGAGAAATAAAAGTCAGCATTTAGTGTCAAGGATGTCCATGCTTTGCTTGTGCCACTTTAAAAAGTGTGCAAGTCACCTTATTCAGAAATATGGCCTTTCCTTGGGGCTGTGCATCTGCTGCAAAGGTGTGCAGGACAGACTCCTTGCATACATTAGTGTTCAGAGTGCACTCCTGACAATAATTTATTACAGATGCCTATAAATAATTTGGGTGCATGTAGGTCATGTCACGTCACCGCCCTTTGGCATTACAGAGTTGTACAGTGTGGCTGTATACAGTGCTTGTACTCCAACCCAGAAACTTCACTTGGAGTCTTCACCCTTCACTGCTCCGAGGCATATCCAATGTTAATCTGTGTACTCCAAAACACATATTAAAGATGGGAATGGAATTGGAAATGCATTTACAGTACACCAGCATCTTTGAAATATATTTCTAGCTTCAAAAGGGGCTTCAGCTGGGTTGAGAGCAACATTGGGCTCCTCACAACAGCACCAGAGGCAGTCTTTCCATCTGCCGAGGCTGCCTGCAGAAGCCATGGGACGTACACGAAGGATGTAGGAATGATCTATGTGTGCTTACCTTGCCTCTGACCACAAAAGTGCCAACTTAGAAAGGTCATTCCACCTCCAAAAGAGGCTTCAACTTGGCTGAGAGCAACAGAGACCTCATCACAACAGCTCCTGCTGCTAATGTGAGCACAACATCCTCCATGCAGCCAACTCCCCCCCTCAGACACCTGCATCACCATCAATCGATGTAAAACCAAAAAAGTGATGGGTGGAAGGTTTCAAATTAAACTGAACCACTGGCATTGCTCTGAGCAACCTTCCACACCACCTGTCTGCGCCATTGGAAAAGGAGGCCAGCCATATTCAAATCAGTCAGGTACTGCCACGAATGGGAGCAGCCTTGTCCAAACTGTGAGGCCAGGTTCCCTCTGACCTCTGAACTGAAAAACAAGCAACCTCTGACATGTTTCGACCTTGTTGGGCCTCCCCAGTGAGGTGCAGCTTGGTTCCCCACCATCAAGCGATGAACAGGGCGGCGGGGCAGGACTCCATCTCCTGGCATTCCCTGCTCAGTAGCCACCTGCTGGGGCCCCCGCCTCCCCTTCCCGCCATTGCATGCTCTTCGCCACTTCCAGTACCTGACTCCCTGCTTTAGGGCGCCTCAGCCCCGGACAACCCAGCAAAGGGCAAACAGCTAAGGGCCAACCTCCAGCCTTTCCTCCAGACTTTACCTCTTCTCCTTTGACTATTGCTTTGCTGTATCCTGCTACTTGCTAGTGAGTTCCAAATTACATCTTTGCTCGGCCCCACCCCCACCATGCACTGCTCTTACTTGCTCCTCCTTTCTCTTCTACTTCTTTTGTCATTCTCTTCTGCAAAAGCCTTTTCAACTCTCTTCCTATCCCAACTATCTCTTTTCCTTGACACCCCCTCTTCTCGCTCACCTACGCTCTCTATTCCCAAACCCTCCAACCCTACCTTTTATCCTACTTCCCCTTCTCACATCTACCCCCAGCTCCTCCCCACTTTCCAGACTGAGCATCAGTATGATTCTACATCTCGCTCTCTTTATATTGCTCTTTGGAATGCAGAACCTGTCTGTAACGAGTCTTCCTTTACCCCTGACTTCCTTCTTTCCATTCTCCCTCTGTTGACCTCATTCCCCTTACTGAAGCCTGCATCTCTCCCTCTGAATCTGTATCCCTTAAGGCCCTTCATGACCCTGCCCTTACCTTCACTCACTCTTCCTGCCCGACTTCCATTACCAAGTTCCCCCCAAATTCCCTAACGTCCTCTCTGACCTACACCACTCTCTTTCCTTCAATGCAAAATTCACAGTTCCGTCCACTGATAAAGCCTTCACTAACTTTAGCTATGCTCTAAACACTCCCTTCTCCTCTCACTTCCCTCTTATGACATTCACTCCTAAACCCTCCTGTGCACGGCCTCAATTACACCTACCATCTGCACTCTGAAAACAAAAATGAGGAAAAACCTTTGCACTTGGCAATGATCTAGACACTCCTTGGATATTCAACTCTACCTGACTGCTCTTCAAAACTACTCCTTTACCTTCAAATCTGACAAATGTGACTTCTATCTCTCTGTTGTTTCATCCCAATCCTCTCAACCTAGTCACCTTCAAAAACCAACTAAACTCTCTCACATCCTAAACCCTCCTCCATCTCCTCTTGTCTTTCTGCTAACGATCTAGCTCTCTACTTTGCTTCAATAATCTCCGGCATTAAAAATACCCTTCAAATTACCTTCTACCGCCCACATGGTCACTTTTCTCCACCACCCCTGCCCTCCTCTCCTGCGGCCATGTCTTCCTTTTCCCACACTAACCCTGAGGAGATTTTTGACCTTCTCCTCAGGACTCACCCTTCATGTGCCTGCATAGGCCCTCTATCCCCACACACAGAGAAACTCATAGCTCCCAGTGTTGCTTCATATCTTACTTCGCTCTTCAACTCCGCTCTTGACAGTGTCACCGCTCCATCATGGTACAAGTTGGCCACAGTCTTCCCCATCCTTAAGAAACCTGTCCTAGAACCTGAATGTCCTGCAAACTCCTGTCCTGTCCCTCTTCTACCTCACTATTGCAAATTCCTAGAATTTGTAGTTTTTAAATGGCTCACCGAGTTCCTTGACACATAGAACCTTAGGGATACTCTTCAATCTGGCTTCCAACCACTGCACTCTACCTGAGTCAGCTCTCCTCAATATTAACAACTACATCTCTGCCGCTCTTCATGCTAAATGCTAATGTATTCTTATTCTTCTCTTCCTCTCTGCCGCCTTTAATGCATTAAACCATTCTGGCCTTCTCTCATCACTATCTCACTTGGTTTGCTTCATATCTCACCCCCAAACACTTCCAGGTATTCTGGAACAGCTTTATCTCCCCACAGCCCATTACTGTTGGTGTTCCACAAGTTTGTTCCTGGGATCACATTTCTTCACGCTTTGTACCTCTGCTCTTTGCACCTTGATCTCCTCCTCCGGATTCTATTAACCATTCGCTGATGGCCGATCCAGGTCTGGCACTTGAGGCTCTATCCCTCTGAATCCCTGTACGGCCACCCCTCGCTCAGGCAACATTGCCATATCTGTGCATTCTGAAGTAGCCATTTGGCAACATGATAAGAATGGTTAAAAACGTCAAGACATTATTTTAACATGAGATCATTATGATGAATGTTCCCCAAAATGCATCCGACATCTTGGAAATGGTGAATGTTGAAGTAAATGGGGGAATTCATGTCATGGGTTCGTAAGCTGTGATTCTACAGATGTATTAAACTGCACCTCCCTTACCACTGGCAGTGCTATCTAGGGTTGATGGGAATTGCAGTCCAAAACATCTGGAGAGCCAAAGGTTACAGATCCCTGATGTAGAAAGCATTCATTGTTAGCTTTAGGAGCAGGCAGTCCATGAAAAGATTGGCTAAGAGAATTAAATATGCTATGAAAAGTGAAGCATGTTTGCCACCAATTTTTCAATTCTGAGCTTATAACAAGTGGTTATTAATCAAGCTTCTGCTGCTCCTGCTCAGAATCCAATGTAATTTTCTCTAAACGAGAGGGTAATAACACAAGATTCAGATAAATAATATGTGTCTGGGCAAAAACTGCTATAGCAACGGGGTCATACTCGGTGGCAGTAGAACATTGTTATGGAAACAGAGCGCTCCCCTGCTAGGCGGTGTAGAGATAATCACCACACCTGTGGATACGGAGCAACACACGTATCTTGAGTTTCAGATGGATAAGAGTGAAACATAGTTCTCGCTTATCCATCTCTAAAATAGTCATATTTTCTGACAGATTAATTCCAGTAATGCACTAAATCACAAAGAGTGATTTATGTACCATGAACACATAGTGACAGATGCCAGATTTTAAAACCAAATTGCATGCCCTGGGATTATGGCAGGTAAGACACTCTATATGTTTCCTTTAGAGAGGGTTGCATAAGAAAAAGAAATGAGGTTCAATGTAATAACTGTATTTATTTTAAACATTGGACATATTTCTGAAAAGGGGAAATTCACTTTTCAAAACCAAACATTGCTAGACAAAGGCAAGAGCTGAAGCGGAAACAGGCGAAGAAAAAGGATTGCCGAGGCCTTGAAATATTTAATGCTTTTGGCTCAAGCTTAGACAGCAGAACAATTCTAACAGAAGTTTGGAGTTGCAGACATTGGAATAATTAAGGAACCCTACATGAGTTAGTCTTTCGTTAACCTGTTGTAATTGGTTATTTAGAAGACACTTAATACCCAGAGGTTACTATGCGCAGATCCGGGGATCAAACCTGTGTTGCTCCGCGTCGTTTTGCTAGCAAGGTGAGCGTGTTGCCCCTGAGCTTTCCTCCCAAGACTTTGCACCCAACAACCAACTTCAGCTGCATAGAATCTGTTTTGCATAATCATCGTAATCTCAGGCAGAAGTAGCTGTTCTCCTTTGTGCATTCACTGAAGCACAGCCAAAAAGGGAATGAGGCTGATGAGGGACGTCATTTCACCAAAATGCCAGGGGTAGCGGAAGTGACATCACATGACCCTTGACCTCTGATGACCTCAAAGGAAGTGATGTCATTTGACCCCACCCTGAAGTGACATCACGGGAAGCGATGGAACACAATCGTTTACCCCTTGACAAAACAAGAAGTGGCATCACATAGCATTGTTTCTAAGTACACTATGAAACATATAGTTAAAATATAACTGTAACGTGATATACATTTCATACAAGAAAAGATCACCATATGTATCAGCAGAAAAAAACATGCTATAATTGCAACTTGCGAAAAGCAAAATACATAGTCCAAAATGGATGCTTATTCTACTCTAAATGCTTTGTGGAGGATGTTGTCTGCATTGTGAATTTGATGTGTTGAAGAACAGACTAAATCAGTGACTCACCCCTTGAAGTGTGCTTGAAATGAGCCTTTAATGAGTCTAGCAATTATTGTAATGAATTTGTGAAAGACAAATAGCTCAAATAGCCACATGCCATTGGCCACAGCCCAATGCCATGTGGATAGGGGTAGCAAGGGAGATCACAGGGGAAGCAAGGGAGACCTCAGGGGTCGCAATTGCGACCCCTGGTGGCCCCTAAATAACGTCCCTGAGTCTGGTCCACCTAATTGCCCTGTTGAACAGGTGTTGTGCAGCATGGGCAGGTGGGGCTGGCCCTGCTCTAATAGGCATCGCCCGTAACTGCCAAAGTAACACTCGACAAAATGGAGTCTCTGATTCCAGAGGCATCCATGTGCAACTCATTCATACAAAGCACCTCAGTGATTTCAATATACAGAAAAAGCTTTGCTACCCAGTACCATGTGAGGATACCAAGTTATGTTACTATGCGCTTTTTCTGTGCCGGGTCACGGATCCTGATGTCCGTGTTTTATGCCCATGTCTGGTTAGGCCAACAATTGGTCTGCTGGGAAGGAGAGCAACAGCAAAGGAGAAGTGGGGGTGGGGTGGGGACGGGGGATGTAGGGAGGGACTATGGCAAGGGGAAAAGCTTGTTGTATTAGTGTGGACGCATTTTAGTCCATTGTATATAGATTATCTACTAGAGAAATACGACACAGAAAAATATGTGTCGGGTTAACATACATATTGCGGTTCCGACGTAGTTTTTGGGGGAATGTAGTCTGCAGGCCGGGTTGTGTTGGGTTTTTCATCTTTAAGGCTCTCTTAGCACTCACCAGTCATTGCCTACTGGAGAAGCTTTCTAGATGGATAAGAGCCTAAAAAGGGAATGAATAGTGCTGAATTACAGAGCTAAAAGCCAGAGGGGTAGCCAGGATAGTCTAATAAGTGGGACCTTGAAGCTAATGTACTTAGGCCCACCGCAGTGACATTACCATCTGTAAATGCCCACACAGAGCTGCTGAGGTCACATTTATAGATTTTAGGAGGGCCTTGCCTGCCCTGCCCCTACCCTATCAAGGCCTCGGCTAAAAGCACTGGGTAACAACTTATTTCAGATGTCACTTGGGCTGTAAATAAAGTCAAGTGCAGGTGACTTTATTTTTTAAATGCACTTTTTGTAAGTCTCTGATTTTGGTAAAAGCATGCTATCAAAAATAACACATATAAATAAAATCACAATTGCTGTACATTTCATATTCCCAAGACTGATATAGATGTAAAACCATCCGAAGACTAATCAAGCACACTTTGTTAAATCTCATCCTCAGTGCCATAGTAAGACATATTTCAATTGACCAGCCTACTCTCTGATCATTTGTCATCTGGAAATGAAAAATAAATACTGGACAACATTACCTGTAATCTAAAATCCTTAGGTAAGGTATTAAACACATTTTCCTTGGTTTAAAATGACTGTTACAGAAAAATATAAAATGCACACTTGTTGCCATTAAAATCCCATTACAGCCTCAAGCTGCGGGTAATTCTGTACCACAGCTTCTTCTGTTGCCATTTGGAGGAAGTTGGAAAAATCTCATGTTGGTGACCAGGATCCTAGCCTGAGCATTCTGAATGACATAGAGGTAAAAATCATCTAAAGCTGGAATCATCAACCTCTGGCTCGCAAGATGTTTTGGACTGCACATCCCATGATCCCTCACCATTGACTAAGGTAGCTAGGGCTGATGGGATATTTAGTCCAAAACAACTGGACAGGCAAAGGCTGCAGACTATTGATCACATCTTCTCCCTTTCAATACTGTTAAACAGCTCATCTCACCCTTTCTCCTTTCCAGATCTGACTACTGTGCCAGTCTCCTCCATGGCCTTCCTAACTGTGCTTTTTCACCTCTGGGAAAAGAACTCAACTTTGCGGTCTGCACACTTTTCAACCTGTCTCGCTTTGCCTCTACCTCCTATACAAGTCATCAGATTGGCTGCTATCTATGAAACAAAGGGCTAAGTATGAACTTCTTCTCATCATTTTCAAAGCTATTCATGGACTCGCCCCACCCTACCTATCTCCTCATCTTGCTCCATACTCTCCTCCTCTCTTCTTTATTTCATCCACATCACTCCTTGCCACCACTCGAAAACCCTTGTGTTCCCCTCTTTTCCACTCTCTACCTCCCCTCGCTCCCCTACTCTGGAATGCCCTTCTGTACTACTCCAACTCTACAACTATTTAACTCGAACCTCAAATCTCTCCTTCTTTCTAGAGAAACGGATTCCTAGCACTCTATGCTACTGCAATGCCCTGTTTTCCTCTCTCGTTACCCTTCATTGACAAGCACTTTTTCCATCATCTTGCCATCCTTAATTCAGCATCTTCTCCACCATCCTGCTCCTATGTCATTCTGACTTGCCCTCATCCCTGGTTTATGTTTCCACCTTGCCTGTAACCTGTGGTCTTCACGTCACACTCTTTCAACCTATTGTAAAGGACCCATGTCCTCGCTCTTTTGCCAATGGTAAATACTGTAAGCATTTTTGTGCCAGAAATACATTGCTTTCCCTGTGATTGTTATTAATAAGTAAATAAATAAACATGCAGGTGTACTTGTAACACAATATACAATGCTATGTGTGATGCTTTCTTCCGGCCCATCTCATGAAATGTTTCCTCATAGATATCACGTGTCTCCAAAGGACCAGTTCTTTGGAATCATCATCAAATAAGTTTGAAAAACTCAATTTCTCAGGTGATCTACATACATACATTAACCACCTAATATTCTTACATTTTTCCAGGCCAATTTCCTCTTTCAATGTCTTATGCAATAAAATGGGTTCCTTTTTCCTCCAGGCCGCTACCCACTGGAGCTAAGGAGACACACGGAAGGCTGTAAGGGTTAACGGTCACCGGTAATGCTACCGGTGACCGTTAACCCTTACCGCCTTACTACGAGGTCCCTTTGCGGGACCTGACCTTAACGGCTGGTGTAGACCAGCCGTTAAAGTAGGGACCCGCAAAGGGAACTTGGTGCTAATTACGGTACCGCAATTTGCGGTACTGTACTTAGCGCCTTCCCCATTCCCATTATGCCCGATGGGGCAAAAATGGGAATGGGGAAGGGCCATGGCGGAAGGGGGATTTACCGCCCCGCCAACCTCGGAATGGGGTGGTATTTCCCAGTCCGCCATGGCAGAATCGGTAAATTACCGGCATGAACCATGGTGCTAATAGCACCATGGTTTAGCACCTACCGTGTAATGAGGCCCATAATAACAGATTGGCTTAAGGTCCATCTCAGAATATACCCACTCATTCCTGTTGACTTACTGAAGGACAAAAGAGATTTTATCAACTTAACTTCAATCATGTAAAAAAACTCAATGTTGCATGAGCCCATATGCCAGCCCAAAAAGTCCGACCCCTCACGACCTCGCCTCATTAACCTTAAATGCTGAAACAATAGAGTGACCACTATGCGTGATATAAAAAAAAAAAAAACAGAAATGTCCCTATTGGCTACTTTCTTATCCAGCACTTTAGCATAAGTGCAGAATCCATCAAACAAGAATGATAAAAACAGAAACATGTCCAAAGTTCATAAACAGAAGAATGAAGGGAAAACATATACGACTAGACAGAGACAGCAGCAGTCCAAGGTGGCCCACCTTTGGTCCACTGGTTTTAACTAGGCTAAAAAAGTCAGGATTGTAAGCATGTAATCTTGTTGTGTGGATTGGCTACTTTATACAGCTAAATTAATTAAGACAAAATCTACAGTTTGTGTGAGCAGTGGCAACGTTGTAAGAGGATTCAATTCAGCACTACAGCTAAGTTAACGCCTAGTCTAGAATACTGAATGAAAACCCTTATTGATATATCTTTATGTCCAGTTCATGCGTTCTGGATGACTACCCCTATATAACACCCCTCTCTTGGAATCCCCCTGACCCCACTGAGCCAAGAAGTAGTTCTGTTTTGCAAGTTTAAAAGGTTTATTTGATAATTTAAAATATATATATATCACACTTTATAATAAATTAATAATTGAATAGCACACTTAATCTGATATGATAAAGATCAACAACGGAGAATCTGGCACTAGCACACTTCTTATAATCACTAATGAGTTGACATGAAATGGATAAGGTAGCACACTGGTAAATAGGAACAAAAGTATAATGTGGTAGAGGATGCTTTATGTAAGCTCAGGTGGATGCAATATTCAATGAATGCAGTACAGAAAATACTCAATATGATTTCAACAAACAATGTAATCGCTTTTCTCTGGCAATCCCCTCCCCCCCTTGATGCAAGGCAAGGAAATGGAAGGAAAACACACAGTTCTCAGAAATGCAATCAATGTAAATCAGTTCACCCCAGCAAGCTTACACTACAGAAAACAGATAGGAGTTTTGAAAACACAGGCAAAATGCTTTGATATGTGCTAGCAATGGATGAGAAATATGCTGGAAATGCTTTTAATTCCCTTTCAGAGGTTCAGGGTGAGTGGTATCTAGTTAATATTAGTCCAGGCTCACACTAGCAATGAGGCAGGGATAGTTAGCAGGTTAAACGAATTTCTGGCAAATGGAAGGCAAGCAGCAGCAGTTTTTACATGTGAAGAAATTTGCAAATCGCGGTATAATTCGCGAACGCGTGTTCCGCGATTGCGGTAAAACTATAAGGTAGGAATGCGGTTCTAGGTTCATAGGAAAGCCACGATTCTAAGCTTTCAGATACAAGTTATTGCAAGTCTCTAGCACAAACGGTTGCGGAGATATGAGCGATTTTGTGAAGGTCGTTTTTCAGATTTGAAATTTTAAAGTTCAAAAAGACAAGTGCAGCTTGCAACTAGGAAATGACAAGTGACAGCTTTACAAATGACAGGTGACAGTTAGGAGGCAGTTCTACTTAGATTAAATAGATTGAATTATATTATTTTAACTAGGAGATTGGTTCTGCACAGTTTTCTAGGTACTCACACTATATTGTTGAGTGAAATGGGCCTCGCCATGGATCTGGTCAGGTTTTAAATTCGCCTCTGGTCTCTGCACTTCACAGTGATCTGGGTCAGCTCTCTCTGGTTCTCTGGTCTGGGTCTCTAGTTCTGGATAGATTGAAGTCTCTAGTTTGGCTCTCTGGAGGTTTGATGGAGGTAAAGTATGGATTTTTCCGGCAGAGCTTCCAGCGGCAGATGGATTTGAAAGCCCCTATCTGTCCTGTCTGTCTGCTTTTATGTGTTTAGAATGTGGGTGTGTTCTAGCATCACTGACCCTACCTCTCTCTCAGCTTCTAATTGGTCAAACTTCCATTTCTCATTTGATTGGGGAATGAACTGTGAGTCAGAGGGATGTCATTTTATGGCTTGCAGATAGGACACTCCTCTGTCAGATTGCACACATTCTATATTTGATAATAAAAGACATATTTCACAGTTACACAGTTGCTTGAAATTACATATACATGGTGTGGCTGAATTTAGCCAGGTCTCTGTCCAAATCTGCTGTTTCTAAGAGCTTGCATTCAGAAATGGCACATAATTGACTTTTTAACTGATTTTTCAATTTCTGACATTGACCCAACTTTACATACATGTGCGCAGGGAGTATGGACATTAACTGATGAAGTTTCAGATTTTTAACATGCATACATTTAGAGTAATATCCACTTTTCCGCTAAAACCCCCCTGAACATGCCACCGGGTCGAAAAACCTCTTAAAATGTGGGCAGAAAAATCACAAGAATTATGGTATCATTTATAAAATTTTCACATGTCCGCTCTATGAATGATCCATCTTTTTAAAGTTATGTTCTGGCTCCAAAGGGGTGTGGTTTCCTCTCAGCACAAGGTAGAAATACTGGTTTATCCAGTTCTGCCAAGCCAGCTTGCTCTCACAGGCAGTGCTCCTCCCAGCTTCTGCCAAGAGGAAGCTACATTTTACGACCGCTGTAATAAAACCTTTGCATGAGTCAAGACAGGCTTTGTTCAGAGCTCCTGTAGAGCACAGGTAATTCAATTATCAGATAGATGGCATATCCTTAGTGTGAGCAGCAAAAGGGCAGCTAGGCCTGGGAACACAGCTGTGACTCAAGTTTCACTCCTGATGGGGGTAGTTGCCAGGCAGAATTCAGTTCCTTAAGCCAGGTTTCAGATAAAATGTCACTTTTTGTTCCCCAGTTTCTGCATTCAAATAAAACTAAACATTTTCACATATGCAGCTAGAAGGCTGATTCTAAGTTTAAAACTATGACATTTAAACAGTTACAAAGGCATGTGACACCAAACATAGGTCACTCATTTAATCTAAACATTTTCGATTTTAGTGTCTTTAAATCCAGTGCAACTTAAACTGCTGACTCCATAGCAGTTTTGTTATAAGCATTGTTTTGGGCTCTTCATTTCCCAGATTTTGTAGGCACACAACACTCCATTCTACCAAATGTCTGCTGGTGTCCAGTGAGTTTTTAGATGTGTTGCAATGTTTAAAATAGACAGTTTGAGCCTGCCTTCAGAGAAACACAGGGTGGTTTTAAACTGCCGGCTTTTGGATAGTGGTGAGTACTGGTACTGCACCCATTTTTGGGATTTAACAAATGAATTCCCCACAATTCTAGGTTGCATTTGGCAATCAGCATTTCCATTCCCAATGGTTTCAGACTACTGTGCGGGTAGTCCAATGGTGGTTTTAAAGCGCTTTGAAGCTAACCGGCGCTACTGTTTTTCCTTTGGCAACCCATTTCCCTCATGGCAACCCGGCCTTTCATTCTCGCACTGGTGGGTGGCAAGTGAGGCAACCATTTCAGTGTGCGCACAAACTGCGCAGCTTTCCTGGATTTCGGCGTACATGTGGGTTTTCCGCCATCTTGAATTTTCTAAGCCCACAGCACCAAATGTTGTAGCATGATAGCTTAAACGTGGGTCAGGACACCCAACAACGTAAAAGGGAAAAAAAGTCTTTAGTTGTTTAATGTCTCGGAAGGATAGCTAAGGGGCAACGTGCTCGCCTTGGAACCAAGATTCGATCCCCGGGTCCGCGCTTAGAAACCTCTGGGCATTAAACGCGTTATAAATACCCAATCATATCATATCATAATGCACTTTAGCACTTCTGTAGGCGTCTCCACCACATTCCCCATGCGGCTGCATCCGTGTGACTTTGGCTGGCTCGCACATGAACCTTCTTCATCTGCGAAATCTGTTGGGTGACTCCCAAGCAACGGGGCTCTTGGTTCCCTCCGCCTAGTATTTGGCGATAGATGATGAGTGATCTTAATTAAAGTAATATCTCTCACATGTGTATCACTAACATTTCTTCTGTGGTCTGAGACTACAGCCCCAGCAGCGCTAAATACCCATTCAAACTTTACACTATCTGGGGCAGCCGAGGAATTCCACAGCTAATTGAAAAAACACAGCTGGCTCACCATGCACTTGCCAAGCCAGAAGTACCATGGACCACCCTGGTTACTGCCCAGGTGGCACATGTTGAGAACATATGCATCACTCATCTGCTTTGCAGTGGGCCTGCTGAATTCTCATTCATGCCACAGAGGATGTAGCAGGCCAGACTGTGAGCAGGGTCTGTCCCACAACCTCTTACTTTGTTTCCACTCCACAAAAACATGTCTTGTTACTGATTGGAATAGTGCCAGGAGCTGTGAAGAATGCGTGTGACTGCCGGTGAACTTCTTCGACATGATGGAGTACTGCTGCTGGATTGTAAATCTATAACCTTTAGTTTTCTAGTTTTCAGTTCCGGCCAGGCTTTTAAATGCCTTGTTACTGCATCCTTAAATATGGCTAGACCATACTCTTGTGAAATACTCTGCCCCTTTGTTTTCCTCGTCATCCCACACCCGCTATTTAAAAGATGCCGCCTTGCCCAGAAACCGTGGGTCAACAGAAGATGAAGAATGTGTGAATCCAGCCAGAAGGTCAAGATTGATAACCAGCTGACCTGCTTGTGTCGTGTCATACAGTATATGTTCATGGATTATGCTGGATAGTTCTAATTCCAATAGATACACAAGTAGCAGCACCTCGGGAATGTTGTAGCGTGCATGCCAACCCTATGCGTGGCATATGCATATGGTTTCTTTGTTCTACATTTTCTGTTTTGTAGGTATTCAGTAGCCATCATCCAGTTTCTGGCTTTGGCTATTGAGGTAGTCTGCCACTGCATTACACTGCACTCATAGACAGTACAGTGTATAGAGAGTTGAATTCCACTGAGTTGGCATTGTAGTTTTCAGCTGGCTGTAAGGGAGCCATTGGCTTGTCAGAAGATGTCCTAATATATTACGGCCACTGTCAGAGAGATTGAAGTGTTTTCCGTTCTTCTGCACTACTCAGACCATCTCATCTAGTGGTGGGTACTGCTTTATGAAGCAAGGAAATAAAAATTGGAGGACAGTGGCAGAGCAGGGCATGAGCATGGTTTTGCCAAACCTGAGGATAGCAACATTAGAGCCATTGGGCTGCCACAAAGCCCTCTTTTTAACCACGAGGAGTGCACCAATGTGCCACAACGTTATGCACTTACTCCCAGAGATCAATTCCCCCTTAGGGCCTTCTGTCAAATCCTTCCATACACACATGACATTCGGCACCTTCTTGCTTTAGCTTTGCAGACAAGAGCTATGTGGGCAGGTGGCTCAGTGTATGGAGCTGGCCATGAAATCTGTGTCTAAAACACTGCTCTACATGTCCTACGTTGGTGGACTTTATTCCCCGCAGAGTCGTCCATTGGCATTCCAGTTGCTTCCACGTCATAGTCATGGAGGAGTTCAATTGAAGTAGCGCCTGGAGATTGATTTCTGTGCACAATCCTTGCACTTGATAACTGCATGCATTTGTCACTGCCTGAACACATGTGCTTCCCAAAGTAGAGATGTCTGAGTCCTGTTCGTCAGTCAGGGGATGGAGTGCATTCTTTGTCATTGCCTTCGTCATTAGTCATTTCCAAAGAAATTAAAGTTGGGGAGTTTTCAGGCACTCCTTCGTGGATTTCTCTTTTTGTGGCTTTGAAGTTCTTATAATGTCTTCCTCCTGCATCTCTCTTGGTGGTGACTCTGCTTCATCCTCCTCCTCCTGAACTCCATCCTCTGGCACCTGGTACATGCCTGAAGTCACCGCATGCACACTTGCATTCCTTCTTAATGTAGCACAAACCTTTGAGACATACCCCTGATGTTTCTATAGGGAGAGGTACTTATTGGGTGGCATGACCTATGCTGAGACCCACATATTATCCTGGCAGCTCTAAAGCAAACAGCTGCTTCTGTAGCACTTTGGCATTCTTCTCTGCCTAGTAAATACATGTGGGCTTCTCAGTGCATATTCTGTAACTACAAAATGCAAACGATGTTCTCAGTGATATGGGATTCTACTGAAACAATAAGGCATGGGATTCTCAGTGCTTTTGACTTCTCCTACTCCTCAGTGCTTTTGGGTTCGCCTAAGCCTTCACCATGCATATGGTTTCTCAGTGCTTTGCCTTCATCACCTACCAAGTTCACATGCAGTTCTCAGTGGTTAGGCATGCTTCTATGCTAATTAATTAAATACATGTTTGGACTTCCCTGTAACCCAGTAAAGCCATTTCGGGTGCTTAGTATGTTAGCCTCCTGCTCCGCTTAGTAAGTGCACATTGGGTTCTCTGTACTTTGGCCTTGCGCAACGCCTGAAAAACTCATGTGGGTTGTACGGTCGCTCGATCCACCTATCACCCATCCACAAATCATGTGCCCCAAAACAATTCCAACTTAATTACCTACATCTAGCTAGGCTCCATTATTAATGTAATTGTAATCTAGACTAACTATTCAACAAATTCCTTCCATGACCAGTCTGAACCTCACTGGCCTCTTCAAATAACAACCATCTCTTCATCGACGCAAAATCAAAACCAGCAGTACATCACCTTAAGCAGTGGTAGAAGTGTACCCAAAAGCGGTGGAAGCGTAACTCCGGCGGGGGACAGAGTACGAAGAAAATGAGCAACGTGCAACACATTTTCCCCGGGTTGCAGGCATGCTGGTTGACAGCCTATTGAGTTGAAACAGATTTCAGTTTAGCTGTAACTGATATCTGGATGTAAAGGGGAGAAGTTTGCTTCAACTTCACAAAGAATAGCTCCGGAACTGTAAACATGGTTGCAAAAAGTAGTGAAGGTGTTAACAGTAAGAAATAAAAGTAGTTGAACACCGCTCCCGACCGTTCCCGCTCACTTTGACTACTGACCTTCAGAAAAAGCTGCAAACGTCCACATGGGGGAAACTCAAGGAAATTCTATGGGTTTGCATTTGCAAGAATTATCTTGCTCATGCCTACCGCCCTAAAAAAGATGTGGAAACAGAGCAACCGGACAAATATTACCAATTTGGGACCCATGCAGGGAATGCGATGTGTGATTCTTCCAGAAATCCGGCTATGTGCTTCTATGTCAAAGTTCCAGAATCTTAACTATGCCTTGCAGCATATCAACATATTTATACAAAGAAGAAAAAGTGAGAAGAAGCAATAGAGAAAATACAATCCTGTTGCCGTAGGGCATCGTTGTGGGATTTGAGGAATGTTGAGTTCAAGGGCGGGCCACATCCACGCTGCTTGACAGATAACCATTTCTCTCCCACGTCCTCTTTGACCCTTGGACCTTCCATGTATGAATGGTGTAGAGCCTTCATTCTCGTGGCTAAGACCGAGCCCTCGTCTTTAATTGTGGACATTAACTACCAGGAGATTTTTCAGATCAGCAGTAACCTTGAGGCCATTTTGAGCTTGTCAAAGAGCAGTGGTTGCAGCAGAAAGATTTCCAAATCTGAAATTGCGGAGTTAGAAGGAGTTCATTGATGGATGGTAGATGGGGAATACGCAATGCTTTTGGTTAATAACATCTCCAAGTCGCTGACCTTTGGGGCATCCATTCATTAGGCAAAGGCAAGCAACCAGTTTTTGTTCTGCTTGACCGTCTACAATAGGCCGACAGCTCTTGGATTGTCGTCCGCTCCAAATGAAGAATGATGCAAGACCTGTGGTGTATTGAAGATTTCAGAGGCCATGATTGGAATCACAATTCATTCCACTTACACCTGAAATCCAGGCAACTCTACCCCACAAGCCACTCATCTTCTGCAAGACTTAGAATGCTGCGGATCGTAAGTCTATAAAGTCAAATATTTGCCAACAGGGGTCCTTTGCAAAACAACCTATGGAAGCCCACCAACAAGAGCCACTTGCGTCAATCACAGATGTGCAGGTTTTGCAGGAATTCGTATGAAGCGATTGTCCACATGTCTTAAGGTCTAAGGGAACTATAGAGTCACTCTTTATCAAAAATGTATTCATTCGTCTGGGACCTGAAGGTAGGTCTTATCATAGACAAACCATTGTCATCCATTGCCAAATAACTGTTGATAGTCGTGATGTGTCAGCGATCAATAAAACAGGGTTGGGAGGGGCCCATTCTGAACTTGCATCTTTGTTACTTGCTATTAGGCCTAGCTCAACTAGTTCGGAGATAAGCCAAATCACCTGAAATTCCTCTGGTTTGACTTGATATGATAGGTTATTTATAACACGCTTAATACCCAGAGGTTTCTAAGCGCGGACACCGGGGATCAAACCTGTGGTGCTCCGTGTCCTCGTTCTTCCAAGGCAAGCGCGTTGCACCTGAGCTATCCTCCCGAGACTTCCTCTGAACGTTCACATTTTTCTGGTAAATTACCTGCAAAAGTTGATTGGTTTCCCTAGGGTCCTGATAGGGTAGGCAGCCTGTTTCCCTCTCCCCATGGCCCTATACCATGCCCCACTGCTACACTTGTGACTAAAAGATCTGAAATTTCAGTGACATGCGTTATACATTTTCCCAACTTCCAACACTCCTGCAACCATTTTAAAAAATTGAATCATTGAGTTGCGAAAGTATACAGAGATCACCCTTTAAGGGTTGACCCGGATATACTTCGTACACTGGCTTGTCTCCATTTTGGAAGCATACAAGTGTAGTTCAGTATGCAATGCAATATGCCCAGCACGATTCTCAGGGTCTTATGAGGAGAGACGCATCGTCCGCCACCATCAAGTTGCATTATATGAAGCAATACCCAGAGACCCTTCACGTGAAGTTTTAGAGATACAGGCAGACCCCACTATAGGCTCTGGAAAACACTAGAACAATCCAGTCTTGGCAGCGCAGACACCAGATTTCAAACCCAGATTCTTTCAAGTAAGTAACTAGTGGATCTCTGCTATTGGCCAGACTCGAGCATTCGGTTGGACGCCTCAAATGCTGTGTATTTCCGCTGCCTTACCAAGTCGTTCTTTTCAAGGGTCATGTAACATTTCTCCCGTTCCTCTTTAATTCACTCTGCGATTGTTGCAGCGCCGCTTTTATTTGTGCCAGGTCCCGTACTTGGTTCATTATTTTCTCTTTTCTTCATCATGCAATTGCACCGTAAACACACGGGCCTGTACCCAGGGTCGGACTGGGACAAGAAATAGGCCCGGACACCCAAGAAAAAGTGGCCCACCCCTCATTTCAAAAAAGTGGCCCACCCCTCGCCTCAAAAAAAGTGGCCCTCAAACCATCATCCGTGAATTGCGTCAATTCATGACTTTACAGAAAATGCTACTTATGGAGGGTTCATGTGTCTGTTACATTACAACACATAAAATAACATAACTTTGCATACAGTTCTGTGACAGGGTCCACAGCTCCGAGCAGGAGTAGCATGAACACGACCTTTCACCCCTTGACAAAACAGGAAGTGGCATCAAATAGCATTGCTTCTAAGTACACTACGAAAAATATGGTTATGATTTCACTAATGTGATATACATTTCACACAAGAATGGATCACCATATGATCATTAATATCTGTCTGTATAGATCCCTATTGTCAAATTACTGTGAAAGCAAGCAGACGTCCAAGGCCAAATGATAATATGTTATTGTATAGCACTTACGCTTAAGCTCTTTTTTATAGAACCAATATGCATACAATATCACCTAACCTGTGTTGGTACTCATGTATCGACCTCAGAAGGATGAAAGGCTGAGATGGTTCGAACCTGCAACCTGCAGATCACACACACATCGCAGCAGCGAGCACTCAACCCACTGAGCTATCAAATCAGCTAGAGTAAAATGAGCAATTATTCTGGAGTGTGGATACCATTAAACTGGTAACAGATTTAACAGCAGACCAGTTTAGCTCATCTGCATGTCTGGTGCAAATTTGGCTGCATTTCATGCATGCGTGCATCTACTTTTCAGGCTTCAGAGGTTGGCATAATAGGGAAAGCAGCGTACTCATAGGACATTGAATACTCTGAGCACTCATTACCTCATACATGCAAACAAACATTCTGAACAGCATGCCAGGGAGATGGGAAAAATAGCCACATTACAACAAAGCATTCATTGTGGCACAATGAAGTCAATGGTAAGCCACTTGATGTGCTATCCCACACCAGTTGCGCCCTAATGAACTACCCAATACTTTGAGTATTGCCATAGCTCCAGTGTTGTGCGGTTGTGGTTAAGTGTGGTTTTGGGTTCTGTTGGGAGTGTATCTGAAAACAGAGGACAGGAAAAGAGAGTTGGAACCCTTCTCATATGTCACCCATGGAAGTTTATTCCAGCACATTTAGAACCCCTTCATGGCCATTCTAATAGAAGACCAGGCAAATCCCTAAAATGGTGGTGGTGCTGCTATAGCCTAACAGGGACCTTTTCTAATTCTATACCACAGTAACACCTGAATCCCATTGGCTGTTCCTGATAGTTCTTAATGCTTCCACACTCCAACACACTTTACCAATCTAAAGAATGAAAGTGTAAGTGTTGTGCACAATCGTAGCAAATGATTCAAAGTCATAATTGTGCAGTCTATAGCTGCATTGTATTGATTTGCCTTTGACTGAAATAGAGTAAACCACAGTATGGCTATGTAAGCAGTTATTGCTTTCGTCTCCTTTCCTGCCTTCACCACCACAGTTTATACTCCAAGATGTAACACTGTGTTTTTTTTTTCAGCCCCAATGGTTGAAATGTTTTGCGTCAGGCAGGTGAAGTTAGCTGGAGTGTCCCCCCAATGCATTATTTTATTTGTAGTTCCGGGGGTGGGGTAAACCTGGTGCTGTTAGCACGCGCCTTAGCGGGGCTTCCCGGCACTGAGTGGGAGAATGCTGGGAGAAGGGGAGGAGGTTACTGTCCCTGCTTGCAGCAGATTGGCAACAATTCCCTATACTAAACCCTTCTGCTGGCCCCCTAAGCCTTAGGCCTGTATCCTGCCACATCCGTCTATGCCAAGCATTGTGGAGCAGCCACTCTAACACGTACAACGCAGTGCTAATCTCCCAAGCTAGCCCAGGGCGATTCGCACATACACACATGCAAGCATTAGGACCACAACAGTTACCCGTATTTTGGGGGGGTGAGGAGAGGAGGTTTCGGATGCCAGGTTGGAATGAATGCCAGTTAGGGCCATGAGGCAACTCAAGGCGCCCCCCCAGCATGGCTAACTAAGCAGTCTGGTCTTGCACTGCAAGCCATCCCGTGTCCCCCCTCAAGAGTTCCACCTACCGGATCGATCTTCCTTCGTGTCGACTCAAACTGGTAGCCTATACATCACGGCTACATCCGAGGGACGGGACCATTAATTAGCACATAACTAGGCTACCATGCCCCACAGAAAGCCTTGCATACGTTTAATGTTTAAAACTCCCCCATTCCAACACCCTCACGTAAGACCAATTACATCCAGCCGGAATCAAGGCCTTTCTTTGGACAAAAACACTTTTTTATTTTACACGCCAGCAACCCCCCCCTTCCCAGCAAACCCCCCCATGACTGCGTTTGCGTGCACACCCACCAGTAAAACTGAACCCCAAACACACTGGATACAAAGAAGCACCCACCACAACGGTGCCTGCATAATGCAAACACGTGATGCTATGGTCAAATATTTGTACACTGTACACAAGCTTTTAGGCACAAGGATTTTGTCAAGTGACTGAGGATACAGAGATGGAATGTCTTGTATGATCGTAACAGAGACAACGGCAGAAAAAACATGCTATTACTGCAACTTGCAAAAAGCAAAATACATAGTCACGGTTATGGAGGGAGATCCGGCCTACCGTACCATTGGGATTGGTGGTCTTCCCCCGTGGGGTCCCAGGCAGGCACTCTATGCCTCCTGAGTCCTGAGTGGAGCGAAGCGGACACAGAAATAATTCCGATGAAAGCAGCTCACTGCTGCAAGTTGCAACCTATGGTGCCGGCGGCAGTGGCGGTGTGCGGCGGAGAGGCGAGCAGAGTCTGTTACAAATTTCTGGGAGGGAGCAGGCCGGGCTGCGGCAGTCCCGTCCAGCCCTGCCGCTCCCTCCCAGTGTTTTGTAGCACTGACTGCTGCTGGCGCCAGGGTGTCGTGGGCCAAGGCAGTTAGCCACCGGCCCACCGCATTTATCAAAGAAAGATAACACTTCGGTGTTACCTTTCTCTGCATCTGCGACGGGCCGGCGGCGGGGCTGCAATTGCAAAGGATCTGTAAGTTATTTACTTACAGATCCTTTGCAACTTGCATCCGCCCGGTGAGGCCGAGGCCCTGGGGGCTGGTTCTTGAAGTGTGAAGCCCACGCCTGGGCTGAAACCGGCCCACGTGGGCTTCAGGAACCGGCCCCCAGGTCTCCGGCCATGATTTTGCATCGGCCACGGGCCGATTGGCCGACGACCCAATCCGACGCTGCCTGTACCCCCAGCAGGCTCACCACTCACCAGCAAGCGTCAGCGTAAAGTCTCCTGCCAGTTCTCTTTACTTGCTTTCTCAAGAAAGGCAGCTGGATGCTTCCTGGTGGAGGCACGTGTGCAGGAGAAAGGCTTGGAGCCCCAGGAGTCACTGATCTACAGTGGATAGCCTATTAGAAGCCTGGGAGGCGCACTGAGCCAATGCACGGAACGCGGGCTAGAATCACAAAGATAAACCTGCGTTCATTAGTGTCAGGTGTTTCCCTTCCCTGCTCCCCGCTCCCCCTCCCATTAGCACCCATGTACATCACTGCACGGGTGCTAATGTTTTTTCTTTTCTTTCGAAATAGTGAAAGAACAACGTACCCTTTCCCGCAGCCCTACACTGCGCTGCCTTCAGCCAAGCAGTTCCCTCTTCATTGCGGGAGGATAGCTCAGGCGAAACGCACTCGCCTTGGAAGCAATACGATGCAGAGCAACACAGGCTCGATCCGCGCTTAGAAACCTCTGGGTATTAAGCATGTTATAAATAACTAATTATAATTAAAAAAAAATGATAAAATGATCATGTCAATAAAACAAGTCATCACTGTACAAGACAGACTTCTGGTTTTGAGGGCAGCGCAGGGTCGGCCGCGTGGAAAAGATACGTTATTCTTTCATTATTTCAAAATAACAAAAAAAGTTTAGTGGCGGAAGAAGTTTGGATGCGGCCAGTGATTGACTGGAGGGAAGCGTGCTGTGCCTCAACATTTTTTGGGAAAACCACCATGGTGTATCGGAGGACAGTGCGGCGGCGGCAGGGTCTGCAAATTTTACTGTACTCATTGTCTGGGCTGCCATAAAGGAAGGAATGGTTGGGGGAATGAGAAGTGGTTCATGTGACATACGTAGGGTAGTATTTTCTGTGGTGATTGGAGGCAGCTGTAGTAACGTTCCCTTAGTTTCTGCCGTGACCTGTTTGCGGGTGCTTCTCTCATCTACAATAACGCGAAGAGCATGGCCTACTGCTCATGGATGTTGTGCCGAGCCAGACGAAGGAAGGTGTCACATCAACAGAAGCATGTAAACTTTTTTGTCTGCTCGTGGAAAATGTTCTTCTGCAACAGTGACCTTATTACTTGTGGACATGCGGAATGTTTCCAAGAAAATGGCATTTTATTGTCCTCCATTGGCAAAGCAGTTTCGTTTGCTCGTCTACAGGATGCAGTGAAGAGTTTACTGAACTAATGTACATAGAAAAAAAATCAAAAGCTATTAAAAACAGACAAAAAAGGTGTTTTTGTAGAAGGATCTAAAAAAAAAGAAAAAAACAGACTCTTTTAAGAGTCACCCCTTACTATAAACTCCCCCTGCCTCGATGCAAGTTATTACCCCACGGCCGCACGCAGCACGAACGTTACATGCAGGGATTTTGCGGATGGTGGCCACGAAATTGAACTGTGGGGATTGTCCAATGAGTTGCTTAGGATGTGCGGCAATAGGAAGAGGGACTCCTGATGCACTGGGGACCGGCCCTCGGCATACTTGGGGACTTGCACGTGCCACATTCGACGCTCCTCACCATATTGGACTATGTAAATGGGACTGTAGTGATTGCACTATCATGTGCTGCTCAGGGTGTGCATCAGAGGAACATACGCCAATAGGAAGAAGGACTCTGCTGGCTTTCCTGGGGCACGGCCCTCGCAGTACTTGAAGAAAGGCACGTGCCACATTCTGCATTTGTGAGCATGCTGGCCAATAGAAATGGGATACCCTTTGGCCAATGAGGTTGTCAGGGTGTACGTTACAGAAAAGAACACCAATAGGGAGAAGTCCTCCTGCTTCACCAGGGAGCCTCCCTTGCAGTGATTGGGGAAAGGCACATGCCACATTTTGCCCTTCTCACCATGTTGGCCAATGGAAATGAAACTATGGCCTTTAGCCAATCAGTTGCTCTGTGTGTGTGTCACAGGAAAGGGAGGCATTCACTTTTCTAGAACTTTGTGTACTGCAGCTGGCAAAAATGGCAAGGCACACAGTTTTCATCGTGGGTGATTACTTTGTGGAAGATCTGTGCTTGTATGCCCTCCAAGAAGACTTGTCTAGCAATTTAGGTTTGGAGGGAGTGGACGTTTTGAGGAGTGGTATGGAATCGCGCTGTGTCGGCGGACTGCTTCTAGACTATTTACGCATGTCTTCTTCGGGCACTGTACATGTTGTGATGGCACACTTTGGAGGCTTCTTTTTGGGTTCCATGCCTTATTCTCATGTCTTCAGTGAACTGAAGATTTTGATGAAAGCAGTGCAGCACATTTTTCCTACTGCCAAGGTGCTTTTCGCGCCGAGAATCGCCTGGCATTATTCCAGTGCTTCCTGTCCGCAGCCAGAGGTCGGAAGGGGTCTCATCAACAGAAGCATGTGTGACGTCTTGAGTGCTGCTGGGATGTTCTCCTGTGAGAATGAAAACATTGCTTCCCAATGGTTACCAGTCAAATGGTCGAAAACATTTGGTCGACAGACAATTTGGTCGACACCATTTGGTCGAATGCCAAATGGTCGAATTTTTTTTTTTTTTTTTTTTTACCCATTTTTTGTTTTTTTTTGGGGGGGTTCCCCCCAACCCCCTTTTTTTCTTTTTTATTTTTTTTCCCCACACGAAAACCCACAAAACACATATATATATATAAAAAAAAAAAAATTCGACCATTTGGCATTCGACCAAATGGTGTCGACCAAATTGCAGTCGACCAGTTTGTTGTCGACCAGTTGACTGGACACCCTTCCCAATACATACACCTTTTCAAGGGAAATGGCATGTTTTTTTTTTTCAGCCAGTGGCAATGAAATGGTTGTGCACAATGTACAGACTGCACTGAAGACCCTAATGTAAGATTGTGAGCTGCAGTTCCACACACACATTCACGTATGAAAACTGCAAAGAAAGTGTTTCTAGGGAAGCACCTTTAAAAAAATAAAAAGATTAAAAAAACACAAAAAAACAAAGGTTCTTTTAAGAGCCACCACACCCAACGACGTGTGCTCCCCTGGTACAAAGCTATTAGACCACTCCCGTGCATGTGCAGCATGAAAAGTCCACAAATATCGCAATAGTTGCAGGGTGGCACGTGATACATACGCCCCTTTTGCAGATGACACCCAAAGAAATGGGCATGCAGAGGCAACGGGATTGGGCAATGAAGTTTGTGGGTGTGGTGTGTACGGCCAGAGCTGCACTGTGTATTTGTTCACAGAAATGCAGAGGGTGCCTGTTATGGGTGTGTGTTTTACGAGGCACGGCATGCGGATTTCAAGATATGCCGACATACATTCACTGAAAGTGGATGCAAAACACTACGCACTCGCTACTCATTTACCAGTTTGCGTCGTATACCATGGACTACTGGGCTGTATCAATATAACTTAACATGATAGTCACTGCTGGGATTGTTGCACCTAGGTGCCCTACTGTCTATGCATCTTAGTCACTGCTGGGATTGTTGCATTTAGATGCCCTACTGTCTATGCACTGTAGGCACTGCTGGGATTGTTGCATTTAGATGCCCTACTGCCTATGCATTGTAGTCGCTGCTGGGATTGTTGCATTTAGATGCCCTACTGTCTATGCATTGTAGTCATTGCCGGGATTGTTGCTTTTAGATGCCCTACTGTCTATGCCTTGTAGTCACTGCTGGGATTGTTGCATTTAGATGCCCTACTGTCTATGCATTTTAGTCACTGCTGGGATTGTTGTATCTAGTCATCTCAGTCACTGTTGGGATTTCCCCAACCAAGTGCCACTGCTACCCTCTCCCCAACATGTGCATTACCAAGACTTGCGGCACTTACATACTCTGTTCCATACTCTGGACCACTCTTACTATTATCATAGCAATGGATCATACCAACACCACACCCTGTAACCTTCAAGATAGAAATATGCGACTTAGAGTGAGACTACCACGACTGTACGACCTTAAAAACAAAAGAACTAGAGCACCTGGTCAAACACAAACTCGAACTGCTTCCGACTCTAACACCGCTACCCTAGCTGCAGCCAGACGCCCTAAATAACACATTGACATCTCGTACAACCAAAAGAGACCCAATCTTCCCAATCCCAGACCGACCCACAAAACTATAACAAGCCCTACCCTATTAGGAGCCCTCATCAATGCGAGGTCCCTCATAGCACACAATACAGAAATTGCCGACATACTAGCCACGGACAACCTAGATCTCCTAGCTGTCACTGAGACCTGGCTTCATGATGCCGCTAGCCCGCACTGATGATCGCCATACCAGACCTCTACAATATACTAAGAGTCGATCGGCCGAACTCTAGGGGAGGTGGCCTGGCCATCATTGCCAAAACGAATTTAGCTGTAAGGCTCACCCCATGCCCAGCTATTACATCCTGTGAACTTCTCTCTGCTAAAATACCTACTTCCAACAACAGAACACTTACTGTCCTTCTGGTGCACAGACCACCAAGCCCATTAGGCAATTTCGAGGAAGACCTATCGAGCCTCCTTACGAATATTAAAGTTTCCACTTGGCTCCTGCTACGAGGCGACTTTAACTTGGGATTCAACGATGACACTGACAAACAGGCCCACCCCATCCAATCTATTCTAGTCGACCATGGCCATACCCAAAAAGTCCTAGCCCCCACACATATTAAAGGATGGACACTAGATTGGATAGCCAACTGAAACAGTGCCACTACAATCTCCAACATCCTACCACACACTTGGACTGACCACCACCTCATCTGCTTCGCTTCCACCATAGAGCCTCCTAAACTAGATAAGTTTGAAACAGTACCACCTTTGTCCACTAGAAGTAAAAAAGATATCACAGCTGAAAATCTACTTCCCCTCCTCCTACCAGCCCTTACCGCTAGCGCTATCAATTCTGACCCTAACAAATTAGTTGAGACCTTCAATAATACCATGTCTAAAGCCCTGGATGCTATTGCCCCGATCAAATTGCGCAAAAGTAAACGAGAATCCCATCTCAATTCATGGTTCACCCCCCACCTTAAAGAATTACGGATCCAAAAACGTAAACTCCAAGCCATTTGGAGGCACACACCATCAATTGAGAATAAAAAATCTCTCAACAGCCTGGCCAGAAAATACAAGAAGGAAATAATCCAAGCTAAAAAGAATACATTTAATGAGAGAATTAGCAAAGCCAACTCTAACTCCAAAGAATTCTTCTCCATCCTCCGGGAAATGGAAAACCCAATCACAGCAATAGATAATGTCCCCAAAGACAAACAATGGTGCACTAGCATCCAAAATGCCTTAGCCAATAAAATTACAAAATTACAAATGAAAATTGCCAAGAAGAAAGCTACCCTGAACTCCACCGAAAGTCATACCTCCCACATGGCAGATACACTTAGTACAGTCACTCAAAGTAACTGCAAACCATTTAGATTTTCCAACATATCCATATTGGAAACGGAAAAGGTGATATTATCCCTGAAACCATCCAACTGCCAAGGTGACAGCTGCCCAGCACAAGTTATCAAGGATGCAGCTAGAGATCTGGCGCCCTTCATTTCCAAATTAATAAACTCCTCCTTCAGATCCAGCACCGTACCCACTAACCTCAAAGAATCGTGGGTTCTGCCTCTCTTAAAAAAACAGACCCTTGACCCAGCTATCCCGACCAATTATAGGCCCATTACCACAGTCCCATTTCTCCTTAAAATTATCGACGGAGTAGCCTACCTCCAGATCCAAAATTATCTGGAAAGAAACCAACTACTAGAATCGCGCCAATCTGGCTTCAGACCACTACATGGTACTGAAACAGCCTTAATTGACCTTAAGACACAAATCGATGAGTTGAAGGATAAAAGTAAAACAGCTATGCTCCTCCTCCATGACCTATCGGCAGCCTTCGACCTAGTGGACCATGCAGTGTTATGCAGCCATCTAGCGTTTGCCGCCCACTTCTCAAGTGAAGCTATAGCTTCCGTACAATCCTTCCCAGCCAACCGTACGATGAGAGTGTTCTCCCCATTAGCCTCATCAGACCCAATACATATCACCTGTGGCATCCCACAAGGTTCATGTGTCTCCCCCACAATGTACAATATCTTCACTAAGCCACTCTTTGACAAACTTGACAGATTGGGAGTAATTTACACCAATTATGCGGACGATACGCAGATCCTTATACCATTATCTGGCAATTTTGTTGAAGACACAGCTCTAGTAAATAAGATCTATCTCATCATTCAGGCATGGATGGCCTCTCATGGCCTCTGCCTGAATGACGACAAAACAGAGATACTGATACTGGGTTCCCACTCCAATCTCCAAAAACTCTGCCCCAACTACAGCGCCTTTAATATAGACGGCAATATAATCAAAGTGGCAACGGAGGTAAAAACACTAGGTTTTTACCTCGACTTCACTTTATCTCTCAAAAAACAGGTTACCTCCCTGGCTTCCTCCACAGCTTACACCTGTAAACTAATCAGGGCCTGCAGACCATACTTGTATAAAAGTAATTGCATCACACTAGCTAACGCCCTAGTAATGTCCAAATTGGACTATTGCAATGCTCTGTATGTGGGTGCTAATAAAACTGTCACAAATAAATTACAAATATTGCAGAACAATGCTCTTAGAGCAGCCCTTGACATACCCCGGAGAGCCCACATATCTAACATTAGGAAAGACACTCGTTGGTTAAAAATCACTGATAGAGTTCTACTTAAAACTCTATCTCTCACACATAAAGGACTGAACAACACTGCACCCCCTTATATATCGGCTAGACAGACTTGAAAATCCTTTACCCACCACACTAGAGCCTCTAACCACGCTCTACTTGAAATGCCCAGATTCAGACTAACTAAAGCAGGTGGTGCTAGCTTCCCTGTTAGAGCGGCCTGCGCCTGGAACGCACTCCCTATGGCATTGAGAGCCAATCTCCCCTACGTTAGTTTCAGATGTAAGTTGAAAAGTTGGCTCTGGAGTAATGACCACTAACCTTTTGAACCCGGTCCCATCATTGCGCATAACCACTCTTGACCCTACCAACTCCAGACAAATGATAGGGACTTACATTTTGAACTCCTTGTACATTTGTCTATTTGTATTTATACCTGTTAATATCTCACATAATGTATCTACTGGATGTATCCTCTGTATGTATGAAACGTAAGCCTAAGTATTCTTGTAACTGCTGCGCCTGGCTACCCCTGGGTTTGGAGCGCATTATCAAATAATTAACTAAACTAAACTAAACCAATCTATGATGTACATGTATACTGCTATGGAATAGGTACAATGAAGGGACTGATTTTGGTTTGAGTGTCTGATACGCAAACATGCCGACATTATTGTTGTTCATCATGCAGGGAACATTGCTCAGCATGTTACAGAAGTTCCCGTGCCATTTGCGATGAAGGAGGCACTTGCCCAGTTCATGTGTTTCTTTCAGATCTCTTGCATACCTTTCTATCGCAGTATGCAGCTATCGATGTGGCAGTGTCATTTTCTATTTGATCCGTCAATGGAAACAACGTGGTATATTGCAAAGAAGTGTATTTGCGCATTTCTTTGTCATGTGCCATTTGCATACTTCGACCATGCCATTATGATGTTTCACAGCACAAATACTTTTCCTTACCTAAAATGTTCAACTTACTGTCCCAGCTATCTCGATTTCTGCACACCCCATCTAAATTGGCTTGGTACCTTTCTTGTAAGAAGTGATATTTTCTTGCAGTAAGTGTTGCGCTGTGACTGTCTTCAAAATGCTCTGCAACACGTAAAGAAACATCTTTGTACAGCGCACTCCTTTCTAACCGACTTCACTACAGTGTGCTCCACAATGCCATGCCTCCCGCCCTGCATGCGTGCATTGGCAATTCCGTTGTTCTTCTGTGAAAGGTGCTTTCTTTGTTTACCTTTTTTCGTTCCCCAGTGCATCTTTATTTATTATTGTGTTCTCATACATGCCACAGAAGGAAAGCCAGGAAAAGTCTGGTACAGAAGGGGCAGCACCTATCTAGATATTATGTTGGTGTACCGGGAGAAGGAATTGTTTGGTGGCCATCACCTATATAGGCAGCATTCATTCTAATGCTCCTGTTACAACCCTTGCAAAGCACTTCCTGTGTATTATGGCGCATTGCACTGCATGTACAATACAATGCCCTTTTCCAGGTAAGGGTCTGTAGCACAGTATATGCTTTAGAAAGGTTGTTTTACAGCTCTGCTGCTCTACAGGAGTGTCCCTCTTGTTGCCAGCAGCAGATGTGGCAAATGCTGTACATGAAAGTATCATTCTTTGAAAGGCGATACCAGCCCACTGCTTCTTTGTTCTTCATTTTGAGTTGTTGTCACATGCAGTACAAACACTTTATGCTACGCCATTACTATTAGCGGTACCAATCGCGGATATACATACATTGTGCAATACAAGAATGTTTACAACAACGCCAACCACATGTTCTTTACCTATGCCACAAAGCCATTTATTCTACATACAAAGCTTTTCCAGCCACCAGTAAGCTTGTTTGCGCTCTGCATATTCTGCTGTTTCCTTATTTGCCTTTACATGCACTAGTAGGTGCGTGCAGAAGGTGCACCAGCTTTGCAATTGTGCAGCTTTATTACAAACTGTCCCACTTGCAGTTAGATCTTTTCTTCAACTGTCTAACTGGAAGGTGACCTGTTTGTACTTTCCTTCTCACTGCTCAGTGCACACACAATGTATCAGTTTCATGGGTCATGGAAAGGGAAGCAGCAGATACATCTAAGTAATGCCACATTTAACAGGCCCATGTCACAGTGCAGGTTGCTGTTCTTTGTTTAGCAGTGGCCGTTATACAGTTAGGAGTACTTTAGAGACACATTGCTAAGTTTGCAGAATCTCCCCGCAGTGGACAGCAATACTTTAAATGCGGTAGCCTACTGCATGAATACGTAGGGCTGGTGACAGGGGCAGTGTTATCAGCATATACTGCATGACCTATGCATGGGTTTAGGTGTGGAACGTAAACATGTGTGCTTCCACAACTACTTAAAAGTGCATTTCAAGATGCAGACACGCAGACACTAATGGAGTCCTACGGATACTTGCTGTGTAATTGCACATACGCCAACCAGTTGAATATATATATATATATATATATATATATATATATATATATATATATATATATATATATATATATATATATATACCAGTTGTATGTATTACTAAAAACCTTTTCTCTTTACTGAACAAACTACTGTAAAGCAATGTTATGCTTAAAGTGCGCTACTAAAAACCTATGAAATTCACTAACACAAAACCTTGTTAAAGGGACGTTAGGTTAAGTTGCACTAGCAAAAACCTATGAAATTAATGGAAAAACCTTGTTCCCATAGGAAGAGCAGTTGTATTTATTTATCTATTTATTTATGTATTTATTTATTTATTTTGCTTTAGCCTAGAAAACTAAATTTTGACTTGTTACACACCAATTGTTTTAAGAACATAAGAACATCAAACCAAAAGGAACATTCAAAGTTCTCAAAGAAATTAAAACAAAATATTATAAAGAAGACAAATTAAAACAAATATATACCACACATAACTCCGGGTACAAACATTATTAAAATAAACAGAAATCAAGAATAAAGATCTTAAGTTCGACTTCAAGATCAAGATATCAATAGAAGAATCAGTTATAAACATATTTAAAAACCACATACCAACTAAAAAATGTAAGTTCAGACATTTTTCTTCTTTGTATCCTCTAACAAATTACATTCCTATTAATTAGATTTAAAACATTCAGGACATTTAACATTTCAGCTATCAAGAACAATTTGTTTCCCAGTGACATTCTTTCCCAAAACATGAAAGTTTCCAGAAACAGCATTATGAACACATCTTTTTAATCTAAGAGCCCTTAGGTCGCGGGTCCCTGGGCAGATCATTAACAGATGTTGGGTGGTATGCTTTGCATTCAGCTCACACTCCTGACAAATATCGCTAGGAAAGGCTCCCTTATCTTTGATATGTAATATTTCTAAAGTGGGTAGAATATTTAATCTGAATCTAAGGAAGCCAACCCTAGTTCTTGGATCCAGAGACTTCCTTAGATAAGAAGGCAAAAAGGATTGGGGTTTATCACATATTGTAAATGAAGATGATAATTTAGCTGCTCTCATCCTGTCAATCTTTCTGATCCAATCCCATCTCTTCATACTTTCTTTTGATTTTAGCAGATTTTGAATCAGGATTTCTAGGCCAGATCTGCTTGCACTAGGATCTCATTACCTCTATCCCTGAGTTTGTTCAGAAATCTATTATCTCCCTTCTGCAACTATATAGCCACATCTTCGTAAAGTGACAAGAGAGGAGTCTCAAGGATTAAACTGTAGAGTGAGATCCATTTCCATTCAAGCCAGGCCAAGAGTGATGTCAAACCTAATTCATACCATATACAGACCATAGGGACGGAATTTGGAAGATTCAAGGTTATTTTCCAAAGTTTTGCCTTTATTTTGTTCCAATCGATTGCAAAACTTTGGAGGTTACACTCAAGACCAAAGAGCAGAGTCGGAACTACCTTACCTATTTAGTGTTTTATTTATGGGAGAATGGAGAATTTACAAAATGTATTATGAATTTTAATCATTTGAGAGCCTCAATTCATAATCTTGAGATCTAACGTAGGTAGTAAGTCCCTTGTGGTCAGAAAAGCTCTAATCGTTGAGCCCAGGTATATGATCTCATTTGCAACGGGGACGGCTTGATTGTCAATCTGACAAGAAAAAGGTTTCATCTTCCCCTGTGGCCGCTTGACAATCACTATTCTAGACTTTTCCGGATTTATTGTCAAATACTTTAATTTAGCATACTCCGATAAGGCACTCTTCAGTTTGCCCCAGAGACGATCTCTATTGATAGTATCGAAGGCCTGGGATAAATCCAGGCAGGCTCAGAAAAGAGGTCTACCGCCTTTCATAAAGCACCTTGCCCTGAACTAGCAGAGCTAAGAACCAATCCATTCAGCGAGGTTGATAATCCTCTCCTAAAACCAGTTTGAAACTTAGAAATGATCCCCTTACCAGTGGCCCAACTTTCCAGATCCCTCAACACTAGACCTGCAAATATGTTGCTATCCACATCCAAAAGAGAAATTGGATGGTAATTGGACCCAGCTAGGCGATCTCCTCGCTTATATATGGGAATTATTATGGAGCTTTGCCAAGAATCTGGAATTTTTCTGGTCTCTATTATGTTATCAAGAAGGGAGTTTAACGCCCTTGCCCATGTGCTTGGATTGAATTTTATTTTGCATTTGTGAGGCATTTTGGCCCTGAAACTCGGGACGTCGATGATTTAGTAATTAAACCCTTAATGCCCTCTGTAGAACAACTAAGAGCCCAGGTTGTATTTATCTCACTTCTAGGTTCAGCAGTCTCAAGCGGGCTATAGACCTTTGTAAAAAGATCAACCCAGGTCTGCTCTTGAATAATCACATCTTGATCTTGATTTACTTTCGTATTTTTCATGGTCCAAAAATTACCCAAGTTTTTAAGACATATGGCCTTCAGCATTTCTGTTAGGAAAGATTTCTTAATTGTGGGTAATTTTCCTTCCATGTGGCAACCCCTAAACTTTTTGCTGTTGTTTTCACCATGATCTAGACTTTGCCAGAGAAGTGCAGCCTTCTGCCGCACTCCTCTGGGCTTTCGCTCCATTCTTACGGGGAAACGGACATCCCCTTAATACAGTCAGTACCGGGAAACACTGTTTTCCGTAGTTTCTTTATCATGTTGCGGCTTTCGTGCAACATGACACAAGAGGGCACTGTATGCTAAGTTACTGCTCTCTTGGGTCTCTAGCCTTCTACAGGCCCTAGATACTCTGGTTGGATTGTAACTGATCGGTGCAAGTGAATCACGGACGGGAATGGTGGCAGCGATCGTTTCTTGTGTTTGGAGCTCATTTTGGCGTTTTAAGCGCGTTTCTCGCGCTTAGCCCAAAATGGTGGCCTGGCTCCCAAAATGGCCAGACCACGAGGCTCCTTTGTCCTGCCCGCTGACCGTCTTGGCCCCTTCACCTTCCCCAGGTCGAGCCGACCCGGGGCCTTCCTTATTTGGGCATGTACATTCCCGCGAAACACAGATGCTTTCGCGGGCTTCTACAGGCCTTGTGTGTGCCTCCAGGATGTGGGCTGGGATGTCTGGTCCCAATACACATCCTGGGTGCCAGAGAGTCTAGTGTGGTGTGAATGCCTGGGACCACCGTGGTCTGTGATAGGTCCACGTATGGTGTGAGTGTTTTGATGAGCGGATCTCCCATTGGGTCCCCTCCGTTTTGGCGCGAAGGGAACCGTGGATAAGAGGGGGCTGGAAACGCCAATACCATGTCGATCTCCTGAGTTCTCACGAACAAAGGAATACAGGAGCCAAGTATCCTGCAACCACGAGGCTGAACCGAGGAATCGCTGGTGACCCGCTGAAGGACTGCTCCTCTGCACTGCTGTCGCTTTGTGAAACCCTTTCTACCTCTGATCGAACCAGAAGACCTGTACTGGTACTTCGACCCTTGGAATAGCGGGGACAGCTATTATCGGCATCTTCACCATCTCCTGCACGTAAGCCTTCGGAAGTGTCTCTGGGCCATCCAGCAGACTGACCAGCCTACCCAGGAGTCTTGCTCTGTAACCGCTGTCAGGTTGTGTTGTATTTCGAGTCCTTGTCACTCTCACACGATTCGTACACTTGGCATTCCCAGGTCTGAAGTGAGTAGTGTACATTTGGCTGAGATACACACGGCCGCTCCGTTGCCCTGCTGTGGTAACAAACTGTGCGGGTTCACTTCATTTGGGACATCTTTAACTCAACTCTGCTGCTGCAGAATCTACACGACGACGAGACGTCCCCTGCTCCCCTGAACCTGCCAGCACTGAAACTGACGCAGAGAAGCCTGGGTCTGCTTGCATCGGGGACCGGTGAGTAATATAGCTAGGAACTGGTCGCCCTCCTGCAGGAGCCCATAGCTTTTTCCCGCTGTGTCAAACAGCACACCTTTCCGTACTCGCGCTCTGCTTCTGCCCACAGTGGAGGCTGCGCTTGAGTCACGGAACTCTGTTCTTCTTCATTTGTGCACCAAACTGAACTGCCTGATTCCCTCGAAGAGACTCCCCTTTTTGCCCGTTGGCACCAGCGTGTGCAGGTACTTTTGAGCACAAGGCTCCACTCTTCGTAGGGCTTGGACTTCCTTTTAGTTAGGTGCCTCTGAAGGCGGACTGGGTCTAATCATTATTCCGCACTGCCTGTTTTGCTCCCCTTCTAGGTGGACTACACATTTCGTGCATCTAACGCTTTAGACTCGTTTGTATTTGTATATATATTGTATTGGTTTGGTATGTGTTGGTTTACTAGAGTTTTATCGTGATTTCCCGCTACGGTCATTATTGCAAAGGCCTTGGAATAAATGTGTATATATTTTTAATATAACACCTGTTTGGAGTAATTTGTAAGTGTCCTTGCTTTGTGTGCTCATTGCGGGCTTTCAGTCACCCTCACCCCTCTTGAGACCTAGTCTTGACCGCCGCGATCGCTACCCTGATTGGTCTGGCTTGTCCAGAGGTAACCCTGTTCCAAGTAATTAGGTTGGCCTTCTGAACCTTTGCGCCTCCAGGAAAGAGTTCAGAAATCCGTCTTAACAATTTCTCACCATCTTTTTGGTGCCTTAAGAATCTATGAGACCTCCTCCAATTTCTATAGGATTTATTAATGAACCTGATTTCATCATTTCACTGTTGAATATTATTCTTGACTTTTTTTAGGGTTCTCAAAAGTGTCTTCTCTCTCTTTTTTTTCCAGGATTTGTAAATCAAATTGGTGTATATGAAGTGGAATATGTTTAGGTGGACGAGACACTGGTGGATTTAAATTCCAAAGGAATTCAGCAAAGTGTTGCGGCGCACACTGCATAGACATCTCTTGGTCAGTTAAGTTTTTTAACAACCTCTCCAAGTTATCATTGAGGGTTTGCCCCCCTCTATCAAATCTTACTAACCTTTTTACAGCAGGGTTTATGGATAGCTCCTGAGTGAAGTATGAGCCAGCAGGCTCCCGATGAACCACAAAAGTTGCCTCCTACATGGCATGATCACTTAGATTCCCTTCGGTGACTTTAAACTATATACAACTCTCAAACATGCTCTACTTAATCGATGGTTGAGTGTTGAGAAACCCTCCTCCATGTTGGGGTGGCAGGGATATCTCCACTCAGATTTCTATTGATTATCCACAGATCGCACTCCCCCATAAATTAACTCCAAATGTTACCATCAATGATCTTTCTTTTACTTTGATCTGCTATCAAAGAGCAACCTCTCAGACACTGTGAGTTGAAATCTCCCAAAATTGCCATATCATCTAACGGATATTTTATTGTATATGTAATCAACAACTCTGAAAGATTCTGAATGAAGGCAATTAGTGACTTCTAAGCAGGATTGCAGTAAATATGTATTAATATCCAACCGTGGCCACCAAATTGCCCTTTCCTTTCAACTCTAACAATTATGATACCTTGATCGGTTCCACGCTGTTTAATGACGTGTGCGCCCATGTGCGCCACCCACTTGTTTAGCGCACATCCAGGATTTAAACGCGCACTGAATTCCATGAATCGATGTGCGCGGCTTTGGCATGCGTGCGCTTCGATTTTCACGGTTGTGCTGCGATTTTCACGCTTGTTCTCCCCTTTTCGGCGCACATTTATTCCATGAATCGGCCCGTAAGTATTGAGCAGGACATTGTTAAGATCACTGTGGGGATTCAAACAGAGCCAATCAATCCACCTCTAACGATAGCTCTGATCCTTCTAAAATCTAAGCTAAAAGAAGGAGGGAAAAGCGTGACTTGGTTCTGCGGGATATGTTGCCAAAACAATTTAACCTCTGAAAATGAACGGATCATTCAATTAGGAGTGGCCTAAAGCTCCAGCCCAATAAAAGCTAAGCTATGTATTGACAGGAAGACGACAACTGAGGATAACCAATACTTTGAAAAAAAACAAGGGGATCGGATACTGTGGTCTAGATCGAAACATCACACATTGGCTCATAAAATTTGCAAAACTCAGGAGGATTCCCAAGGTCTGAAATTATTTCTCTCAAGAGCCACCCTGAATAATAAATTTAAGCCACCTCTGAATCACTCTGCAATTCTCTCAGAGATTAATTCCATCCCCAGTCTAAAATATTTTACAACAGCTGACATTGAACGTGTCAGTTTTCCTCATCGCCCCAACACTGACACTGCAAAAGTAGTGATGAAATCCAGATTGGGGCTGGGGGCCATACTAGGGGCCAAGTCAGGGTGAACTAGGAGCGGTTTTCTTATATCACGAAACAGGTCAGATCTAATGGACCTAATCCCAGCGAATGCATCAAATAAAGAACTATGGAGCAAATCTCAGTTAACAACCAAATCTTTAACTCCACCAATGAATGTTTGCAAGATGGTACCAGAGATTGTCTCCCAAATTCTCCTGAAACTGGGTAATCCAGTGCAGAAACTCTAGTCAGTGTTTATATTCGAACTCCTCCTGGAATACGAGGGGTTTTAACTCCTTCTGTAATGACGTGTCGAAACGTTATATATTTGAAAAGTTCGACCTGATTGTTTTCCAGGAAACTTGGTTGAAAGTCCCTCTCGAGATGGATGGTTTCTCTTCTTATCACCAGTTGGCTAATGGGGCAGGCTTGGGGCGGCCTGCAGGTGGCTTATGCATTATATGTAGAACTGAGGTGTTTAGTGGATCTGTACAGCTTTCTGGGGATGATCAAGGGGTATCAGGTAATAATATCGCCATATATATGGTCGCCGTAAATAATATCGCCGGGAAAATGTCGTGGCGATATTATTTGGGTGACCATATATATGGGGACAGGGACAAAAACAGGGAAAGCGCACATAGCGCAGCGCACACAACAAAAGTGGCCGGAACACGGGGCGTAACACGCGGAACGAGGAACAACGTGTGAAAATGTGGGCGTTATGGGGGGAAGTACAGGAGGTAAATGCTCGCAACGCCCACACGCGCGCCAACAACACGTATTCATGGAATCGAACAAGGGAAAGGCATGCGCCAAAAAAGACGCGCTAATCTGGAAACACGTACGCCAGCAGGAAGCAGGCATAAGCGGCCCCGCGCAGCATAAAAGTGCGCGCAAACAACAAACAAGTTCAGACGCTACGATGAATATACCGTTCCTCGCAGCAGTGGTCGTGGGACACCGCAGGAGGAGGAGGATAGCCAGTCCCCGCATTCTTTTACCCAGGACCAGCTTCTTTGGGATGCCTGATGACCAGGTGTATGGGAGGTACAGGTTTCCACCACACATAATCCTAGACCTGGTGAAGGTGTGGGAGGATGACCTCACATCACCGACCCTGTGCTTGCAAGCACTGAGCCCCTTGGAAAAGGTGCTCAATGTACTGCACTTCTTAGCTACTGGTTCATTTTAGCAGACAAGTGCCATAGTGAGGGAGGTGTCACAGGCCACGCAGTCACACTGCCTACACCAGGTGTTGGCCATCATGACTGCACGCCCCTCAGTCCGCAGGCACATATACATGCCCAGAACACCTGCAGAAAGGCAGGCTGTTGTCCAGCAATTTTACGGGGTGGCACACTTCCAAAAAGTCCTAGGTGCCATTGATTGCACCTATGTGACTCTACATCCACCCAGGGCCAGTGAGCATGTCTATCGGAACCACAAGCACTGGCATTCCATCAACGTGTAGGTTGTATGTGATGCCAAGGGAATCATCACCTCAGTATATGCCAACTATCCAGGGTCCAGCCATGATAGTTTCATATTCAGAATGTCACCCCTAAACCGGGACCTGGAAGCTGGCCGGCATGGCAACACATGGCTAATTGGTGAGTATAAATGCCTCTGCACATGCATGCATTTCAGAAACTGAGAAATGGGAAAACCCCACTAATGCCTACCCTCTGAGCACCTACATGATGACGCCAATACGGAACCCCACCACACCACCCGAGGTAAGATAGAACACAGCCCATATTGCAACCAGGGGCATAGTGGAGCGCACATTCAGAGTGCTCAAGTCACGCTTTCGCTCCCTTGACCGCTCTGGTGGGCAGCTGCTATATAAGCCCCCAGTAGTGTGCAGGATCATAGTGGCAGCATGTGTCCTGCACAACGTTGCAACCCGCCGGGGCGTGCCGGTGGACATGGTGGTGCCCCCACATCCCCAACCACATGCACGGCCGCTGCGCATGGGAGGTGAAAGGGCACGTGGTGAGGCAGTCCGTACCCAGTTTGTGGCAAATTACTTCACCTAAAATCCCACCCCTGCGGAGTGCACACAGGCCTGGCACATACCAGCTGACAATCAATGATGATGACCAAAGGGACAGTCAACTGTCACAACCATACCAGCCTGAGATTGTTCACCTGGAAGTGTTACATTGTGTGCATCCCTACCTACCTAAAAACACCCAATGCTGTGTCACAAAAAGACACACATTCATGGAGTAGTAATGACTAGCCCCTTGCAAAATACCACATCAAAATAGTGCCATGTCACCCAAACCCTCCCCATCTCAGCTACCCAACACACCATGGCATGGCATGCAATGTGAAAGCAACCAAATGAATGCACAACACATGACACAAGTGTCATAAAGTGCACTGTCCCTAATGTAAACAGGCCACAGACAATATGCTCTCAGTAATCAATAAGAAACTGCACGAATGAACAAATACTTACCAGCAACACAAAACATCAGTACAGGATGAAACTGTGGCAATATATGACAGCAAAAAAATTAAAGTAGTGCAAGTCTCACAACCTAACTAAGGCAGCACATCGACCCCTTCCAACTGCAGAGTGTTGCTGTCAGGCAAATGTCTCAGTGTACTGCATACAACATGAACTGCATCTGCAAAGGAGACGGCCTTGTGAAGACATGAAGAACCTACATGTATATAAGGAGAAATACATGGATACCCAAGCACATATCAATACACCATGCAGTGTAGAATCCAACAACAATCCCCACTAGGGATGTACACACAGTTTTCACTACAGACTGCCCACACAATGGGAGCCCAATGTCACTGTGTAAGTTACTGTCACTTGGTCACACCCATTGCAAGCCCATGGAAAGGGGAAGCAGGAGGGGTGTGTGTGTCAGGAAACCAAGCATCTAACCCAAACACCGGACAAGCCTGCATGTGCACAGCTGGAATACACAGTGGATGCCCATGGGAGCCACACAAAGCAATACACTGTAAAAAAAATATATATATTAAAAAAATGGCCATGTGTGGACCAGGGGGGAGGCCACCCAGGATGGACGAGCAGCAGGGTGGACCCCAACACCCACATGCGTGGATGTTGAGAAAACAAAATACCTCCATGGGCTCATGGCCTGCACGGCTACGCTACAGTGGGAGAACTGCCGTTGCTGTCATCACCCTCTGCTGCTACATCAGGAGGTGGCCATGATATGGGAGGCAGCCCACACAAAGCCCTGGTATGGTCCTCCATGGCAGCAAGCATGCAGGTCTGGAAGGTTTGGTTCTGCAGGATGATGGTACGGAGATCCCCATGCACCACCTCAAGGGTAGCCCGCATTTCTGCCTGCATGGCCTTGCATGATGCCCGGATCTCCGCAGGGGTTGCCTGGAGCTCAGCTGAGAGTGAACGTGTGAGCTGCTCCAGCTGCTGTTCTGACTTAAAATTCCGGGAAACCTCAAGTTCACCCAGAGTATCTCTGAGTGACCCGTGTTCTAAACTCAGGGCTTCCCTGTGGGCCTGTGACTCTACAGATATGGCTTCACGCAGATTCTCCAGTCCAGCCTGTCGGTCCCTGTTGGGCGCCAACATATCCTCCCTGTGTGAGTGGCAAATGGAGTCTGTTGCCTGCTGCTGGAGCTCCATCTGCCTTTCAGGGGGGAGAATGGAAGTGGCCACCCTATCCATTGCCTGAGCCATCATTTCACACGATGCTCCCTGTTGTGCTGCTATACTGTACATAGAGTTCTCCCACACAGCATTGCCTGGTGGCGCACGGCCATCGCGTTGGCGGGCACCACACCTGTGGGGCAAGGTGATCTGTACCTTGCTGTGCTGGCACTGCCTGAGGCTGCAGGACTGCATTCCTCCTTTGATCTGCTGGCCCAGGAACAGGAGCAAATATTGTGGAGTGTGACCCTGCATCCGTAACCGCCAAAGACAGACTTACCAACACTCAAATACCCATAGAGGGGTCTACCCCCGGTGCAGGTGGGTTGGACAGAACAGCATCCCTGCCAGAAACACTCACCTGCGACGGCACATATGTCTCACTGTCCGATTCAGCACCTGATTCACAGAGGTCTGCGGAGGTGTACCCAGAGACACCCATGGACAGCATGGTCTGTAGGACAAATGGGTTTTGACCCACCACCACCCCACGTCCTCCACTGGTGCCCAGTTGTGGCTGTGATTCCTCCTGAGTCTGCACCATCTCCTCCTCAACAGCATCAAGTGCCTCATCACCTGAAAAAACATGAAAGATAACAAATGGAAACAGGCATGAGCACCATAGCACGCACATAGGCCTGACGAGGCA
Source organism: Ambystoma mexicanum (assembly GCF_040938575.1). NCBI lineage: Eukaryota > Metazoa > Chordata > Amphibia > Caudata > Ambystomatidae > Ambystoma > Ambystoma mexicanum. The sequence goes on from NC_090938.1 coordinate 79,111,845, forward strand.
GAGATCCAGTACATAAATAACACATGTCCCACATGACTATAACTCTGGCATGCATGCAATGTCAATAAGTTGGAAGGGGAGGCAAAAAGCAGACACTGAGGACTCCAAGATGGAAAAGCAACACATGTGCTGCATGCTGGATAGCACTGGCATCACACATTAGCCTGTGAGTGGCATGTCCAGGAAATAAGGTAGGAAATAAGTACTGTCACCCACCCATGTGAGATGGACATCATGAGAAACAACATGAAAAATAGTGTGACAAAACACGCATGTGCCACACGCTGCAACAGATCCAGTGTTCACTGATAAGGTGATGGCAGGCAGGTGATACATCAATGGTTGGTCACTTCAACATGACAGAAGACAACACTCGTGTTCAATATTCAAACAGGGCCCAAAAATGATTGTGTGCAAGCCATTACTCAATCAACCTGAATGGTTAAATCATTCCCATAACAAGGTAATAAACGTGTGCCATTGTGGGGTGTAATCTATGATAGAAGTATGTTACATTTGTTGCAGTACGGCAGAAAAATGCGTCGTAAAAATGGCCAGGATTGAAACAATCAGGTTGAATGAACAGGAAAACATTTTGAACAAGGTTGTTGCAAGATGACAGTTGAAGGGCAACTGCAGTAATCTGGTGCAAATTGGCTACTGTGGTCAGAAGGGATACTGTCATATCCAAACCCAAGGCTGGGGAATAGTTTGGAGGAACCACATGGTGACCCATACCAGTCATGACTACACAGCCTCACCTGGCACTCAATCAGAACTCACTCAAGCAACATACACATGGATTGCACACACGGGAGAGAGGGTATGCCCAGACGTGGGTCCCTTCCTCGCTGCGCCACAGGGAACCAGGCTGCACTTCACTGAGGAGGTCCAACAAGGCCGAAAAATGTCTGGGTTGCTTGGTTTTCTTTGCAGAGAGGACCTGGCCTAGCAGTTCGGGCTGGGCTGCTACCTTCGGTGGTGGCAGCTGCTGACTGATTTGCACATGGCTGGTCCCCTTTTGCAATGGCACAGACAGGCTAAAAAACGGTGGTGTGGAAAGTTGCCCAGAGCAATTGCCAGTGGTTTAGATTCATTCGAAACCTTCCACCCATCACTTTTGTGGTCAGTGTCTGGGGTCCCAGCCTGTAGTGCAAGAGCACCCTTCTTCTTCTTGGAAGGTGGTGCGGATCCTGAGTGGCTTACGCCGCTCTGGTTGGTAGGGGCAGAAGCGCAGGCGGACTGGGAACTGGAAGTTTGCAAAGGCACAATGACCAAAGGTCTCGCTGAAGGCATTGGCTGCAGGGTGATGTTGGCAGGACCAACCTTGGTGTGATGACTTGGACCGACACTGTCCCGGCTGGGAGACTCGGAGCTGGGGTGGATTGAGCTGCAGCTGCCCCTGCAGCCTCCTCACCCTGGCTACTTGGGGCAGCAGATGACATTGCTGCCCCAGATCCACGTGGCCTGGTGACAGCAACTTTCACCGCCACAAGTGGCTTAGACTTGGTGACCTGGAAGTCAGCCTGGGAGTCATCCTGTGCCGGTTCAGTTGACAATATGGGCCAGTTTAACAAGGGCTGAGCTGGGATGGTGTCAGCTACATTTCCCCCAACCATTGGGGGGGGCATAGGTGGCCCCGATTGGTCCTCCACACACTGGCCTCTTGGGCCACCCTGCACATCCTGGCCACGTGCCCTACTGCGCCCACCTTTTGGAGGTCGGCCACCTTTGCCTCCCTTACTGCTTGGCAGGGCCGTCACGAGGGAGGTGCAGGGGGGGGCAAAATGCCCCGGGGCTCGCGCTTGCAGTGGGCCTCGCGGCCCCCTCTCCTAAATAGAAGGCAGAACAGTCCACCCGTGTCCATTGTTCACACGCAGGACTGTGCTGTCTTCTCTCTGCCCCTGAAATCATTTTGCTGTTTGTTGCAAAGCCGTTTGGCTCCGCAACAAACAGCAAAATAATGGGAGACTGCAGGGCTTAGAAGTGAGCTCTGCCGCCTCCCGTTATTCATCTGACAACGTGGACATGTTGCCTAACAGGAGAGGACTCCTCTCCTGTCAGTCAGTGTGTTCACGTTGCTCAGCGTGACCACGCTGACTGATAGGAGAGGAGTTCTCTCCTGTCAGGCAGCATGGCCGCGTGTCGGAGTGAGTGCCATCTGGTCCCCCGTGGCTGCGCGGGGGCTTTTCAAGGGTGCATGGAGGTAAGGTGTTTTTTATTTTAATTTAAATGTGTACATGTGTAGTATATATGTGTATTTAAATTAAATGAGTATGTATATGTGCATGAATGTGTGCTTGTATGTTTATGTTGGTGTCAATGCTGTGTTTGGTTTTATGTTTGCGTGCATGCAAGGAGTTGTGTGACTGGTGGATGAATGCATGGGTGAAAGTGTTGTATGTGAGTGTGTGCGCCAGCCCCCACTCCTAAATTTAGCAGACCTGCGGGCCACTTAATTAAGGGGTGGGGTCATGGCATCAGAGGTGCACCTAGGCAAAATTTTCGGGGGGCGATGGAGTGGGACTAACATTTCAAATGTTGGGAGGGACCCTAAATTCGGAGCCTGTGGGGGAGGGGCAAACTTACTTGTAGGGGCACATCTAATATCTTTCCACATTCGAATGGGACTATTCTGATGAAGCTTCAATGTTACAAGCAGCTAACTCTCACCCTCATTCCTGAACCGCCAGACTTAAGGACTGCTGTGAGAATTAGCTATCTCATGTAACCACTTCCCTTCCAATCACTACCCTGGCATGCAAGTGCTAACCCCACATCAAAATTTCAATTACCTAAACATGTATATTTATGAATGCCGGTGCTAACAGCGAAATGTTTTATGCTAGTAATTTCAGGGCCTTTTAACAGCGAAGCCCAGGCCCCGTTTAATGTCTGTGTCTTGTTCCATCTGGCCACAGCTCTGTTGGTCAGCCCGGCAGGGGCTGGATAACAGTTTTGAAAGCGGATAGTGAGTGAGTCCAATGTGGGGGCCAATAAACCCATTGCGCTGTCGGTCTCCCCACTGAGGGATGGCGTCTGGGTCTTTCAGCTTTTGCAGTTGAAATGGGCCCCCAAGCAGCTGCCCCCATGTTGGCAGTCTTATGACACAGACACCTACTGATAATCTGCAGCTTTTAACCACCTGACTGTATTATTTTGACTTAATTATTGATTTAAGCACCCCACAGGTGCCTTAGTTTATAGTTTATTTTTCCAATGTGTAAGGCCTGGGGTGCCACACACATCGCAAAGAAATGGGCCCCCAGCAGCCCTTACACATTTTCAACCAGCCCTGGTCCCACCTCCCTCCAAACACCCTGAGCCCAGCTAGGAAGCTGAATAGCTATTTCACATTCCCTTTTGGTCACTAGTTGTACCTTTCACCCCAATTCAGAGGCTCATTACTTTCATAATGCTATGCTAATCTCTGAGAGGTGGGCCATCTAAAAGCTGAGACCAGAAGTTAAGACTTTGGCTTTATCAAAGTTAGTCTGTAGATATCGCATGGATAGGTATTTGATGCTTTCTGCCACTCCATAATGAGAGCTATGGGCTGGCGAAACTTCAAGAGAGGCCTTCTGCCTCAAAGTGGGAGGGCTTCAGCCCTCCCTACCCAGGGGCTGGCTCCGCCCAAGTAGCCAGGTCGAGTTAACAAAACCGAACATTTCTGGAGGGGGATAGAGTCCAATCCGCTCAATGGTGTTGCACCCTACGTGCCTTTCACTGAAGTCCTGTTAAAAACAAACACTGGCAAAGCCAACAGTTATGGCTTGTGCATAAGTATTAGGCATTTGCCAGGCACTGCTATTAGATGCTCAGGTACTCAAACCAGTTTGCACATGCTAACATCAACAGCCAGTTAATACCAATACAGCAGTGCCATTACCATGCCTACATGGAAGCCCAAACTGTTAGGACTGCCAGTGCTTGTTTTGCTTTACCCATGTGGCATAGGACTGTGCATCAAGGTTAAAGCAAACATAATACTTGACTAAATTGGCCCATATTGAATTTAGGCCAATCGAGCCAGTAATAACACTTATGGTGCACAGTTAACCTGGACATAATTTCTGTGGCATGGCATGTTTACTGGCTGGGAGGGCGTACACGGTAATAATGGTATATATTGGTGCAGCCTGCAAGGACCACATGGGAATAACCAGCATGAATATATCTTTATACTAGCATATGTTGTGTGCAACGGCGGCATAGAATGTATTGGAAAATGTTCCTGTGCACGGTTGGTGACTTGCAACTATTGGTGTTTTCCATGTGCTTCCATACAAAGCCAATTGCAAACTGTATGGATTTCTACCCAATTTTACAAAGAAAGTGCTGTAAAATGCATAATTGTAACCAAATGTTTCAAACACTTTCTTGGGAGTGAGAAACCCCCTCAAATAACCCCTGTTTGGTTTGGGCACCCTCATTGCGTTCTGCCGATCCTGCATAATTGGCACACACATTTAAGCCTCTTCAGTTCAGAAATTCACGAGCCTCCACTGTACATCATCCATCTGTCAATGTTTATGATGTGTGTTTTAATGCGCACACAGGGGCAGGGTGCTCCTTAATGCTGGTGTCAGGCACCACATGCCGTCATGCCATCCTATATATGTTTATGCCTATGATAGAAAGGTTAGTCTGGCATAAAACTTTTCTTCAGTAGAGAAATCTAACTTTGCTGTAGTTGATTTGCAGTTGTAGTGATAAACCATATTTGGGTTCCTCCATACAAACTCAAGGGGAGATTTCTCGAGTCCCCTGTTTGCGAAGGGGCTGCTGCTGGCCCAGTGCGTAACATCAAAAGGGGGCCTCACAAAATGTTTTGCCCCGGGCCTCACCACATCTTGTGACAGCCCTGCTGCTTGGTCACCTCCCAACCATGGCACTGACGTTGTTGTGCGCATGGGAGTTGCAGTAAACAATTGTCCTGGGCAATTGGGGTGAAAGGGGCAGGGTACTAGATGGAATTTGTACCCTAGTGCTCTAGCAAGGCTGTCTGTGAACCCTGGGGGAAGATGATGGGTCACGCAACGCACAGGCACCCCGAAAACAATATTAAACGTGCAGGCAACCCCTGGTAGACCATGTGCGTGGAAAAATGAAACCGCACTACGCTGTGGCATCCATAAACACAAAAATAAGCGTACGCGTGATACATGCAGACTGCAATGACCTCTGAAGGGGTACGCGACACACGGGGGACACACAGTTGGAAAATACGTGCGTGACTCACCGTCTGCCTGGAAAAAGAACGTGAAAAAGACGCATGTGTGCACATTGGCAACACCCCTGCCAAAAGGAGAATTGAACACTGTCTGAGTAAACAGGGAGTACGAACTGGAACCGTTGTGAAGTAATCGTGTGTGAACCGACAAGAAGTACAAGAATCACCCGCTCGCTCTCCAAAAAAAGCACTTACAAGAAAATGGCGTCCTACGCGTACCTTTTAAGCGTACCTTTTAAGCCAGCCACACGTGCAACGTCACTTAGGCACGTACGCGCTAAGGGCCTTTCCTCCAATTACACGCAGTGACACCCGGATGTGCAGTTTTTTCATGTGTACAATAAACATGCACCCGCGTGTAACGTCACAGATGCAGGGCCTTTCCTCGAATTTCACGTTGACGTGCACTTTTGTCACGTGCCAAATCACTCCGTATCAAGCTGGCCACGCAACAACACATGGAAGACCATGCTCCTGAAGGCCATTTTCCTGCCCCCCCAAAGCCCCAGCACACTCCCACCTGCCATCTGTTGCTGCCTGCCTTCTGCCCACGTGCCCTGCTATTTGGTGCCTGCACGTCAGCCATCTGCAGGGGTGCAGTTGCTGTGACCACCCCTGCTGGAACTGGAGACTCCTGACTGGGATAGCATCGCTCCACAGCCCAGCCCCAGGACCCAGTTGCCCACCCACACCTGCCTCTGGGGTTGCTATGTCAGACACAACACCATCTGGCACCACTGGCAACCCCCAGCCAGAGAGGCAGAGGGCTACCAGCTTCAGTGCCAGTGAAGTTGATATCCTGGTGGAGCAAGTCCTTCGGGCAGTATGATGCCCTCTTTGGAAGTTTGCGCGCCGACAATGAAGGACGGAAGAGGATCTGGATGGACATCGTGACTGCCATCAACGAGGAGGGGGTGGCAGTCCATGACATTCAACACGTCCGGAAGCGCTGGGAGGACTTCAGGTCCAGGACCCTCAACAAGGCCCGGTGCCTCTTGAAGGCAGCGGATGCAAAGGGGTGCCAGGTCTGCCTAACCAACAACTAAATGAAGGTCCTGGAACGTATACGCCCCAGCGTTCCATGTCCAGGTCCTTGAGAGGCAGACCCGTCTGGAGTCGAGCGGTAAGTGTACATGCGTACTGATTGGACACTGTGCGTGTTGAGGTGTGCCAGGAGTGTGCAGGTTGCGCATATGTCTTTGTAGGGCCATGTATGGATGCGTATGTACAGGGACGTGAACCTGCCACATGTGAGTCCTCTCATGTGTGAGACACATCGATGGTGTATGTGTTGGTAAGCATGCTGCCCAAATGCAAATGTGGGTGCACACATTTTTACATTTCTGTGTATGTACAGTGGCATAGTTGTGGTGTCAAACATGGATGGTGGTTGCACCTGCATGTATCTGCACTATGTACATGTGCATGTGTGTGTATTTGACAAGTGTGCAACTGTGATACGCCATGGATGCATGTGACACTGACATGTAGGAGGCTGATTGCCAGATGTGACATGGATGGTGATGTTATCACTGCGACAGGTGGTGGAGATGTACAGATGCATGTATGTCTGGTGGCGTGTGTGCATGTCTTGTGCACTCCCGTGTTGCATGTGACGTGAGGCTCACCTTTGGCTGCTCATGCTGTTGTTTGTGTATGGATGGTGCTGCCTGGTGCAACATTCCTGTTGATTTGCTCATGTGTGTGAGTTGAAATGACATGTGAAGTTTGACACTGCCACTCATGTACAACTGTCATGTGTTTATCAGACCATTGTACAGTGGCCTGATGCCTGTGTTCTATCTCTCCCTGTCTGCAGCGTCAACTGATGAAGAGGGCAGAGATGGTGCTGTGGAGCAAAGCGGCAGGGCTCCCACCGCCAGCTGGACACGCAAGGCCCGGCTCCCCTCCCAGGTTGTCATCTCGTTGGGGAGTGAGGAGTCTGGTGGAGCATCTGTGGCCGCAGCTGCCGAGGGTAGGTCCAAGAGGCGGAGGTCTGAGGTGGACTCCTCGGCAGCAGAAGGGGCAGCTGAGACCCCACAGGGTCCGATGGAGGAAGATAGCACGGAGTCATCCAGGTTGGTGGGGGGTTTGGTGGAGGAGGAGGCCGTGGAAGGGACACACACGGAGTCTGGAGGGGGGATTCCACTGGTGCTAGTGGTGCAGTCCAGGGGCAGGGACAGGAGGCAGTACAGGCCGCCGCGGAGGTGCCTGTGTGTAATCCTGTCCCTGATCCTGTGACTGCATCATCCCGCGCCAGCAGGGATGCCTATGTCCAGAACCATTTTCAGGGAGGGGATGAGTGCACAACAAATGGCCTTCCTCTCCCTGCAGACGTGGCAATCCAGGACCAGGTTGAGCCTGTCCTGGCTGGGATGGCGTTGCGTCAACGGGGCATGCGAGCTGACCTGCAGTGTTTTCGTGAAGACACTGCACGTCATCTCGGATGCCTCTTTGACCACGTTGACCTACTAGGACGGGTCACCAGTGCTGGATTCCTCCGTGTACTGGACTTTCTTCCGACCCCCTCCTCACTTGAACCCCCTATGCGCCAGTCGTCCTCCATGCCATCTTCCCGCCCATGTATCACCTGGGTACCCTGTGGAGCTGCCTCTGACCCAGCAGCCAGGCTGGTGGAGGACATATCCCTGCCACAGTCGGGATTCGGACATCCAGCAGGGGTGGCCACCACAACAACTGCACCCCAGCCGGAGGAGGAAATGCAGGCAGCAAGGGGCAGGGCACAGGCACAGCAGCAGGCACAAGGTGGGAGTGATGATGGCTCGGGGCCATCAAAATCAGAGGGGCATGCATCGCCCAGAGGGCAGGAGGACCGTGGATTGGGAGTGTCTTCCATGTGGCAGCGGTTGGGCCAGGCCATGGATGTGGAGCGGGGGCGGGCGGAAGAGGCACGGCTCACAATGGTTAGGGCGGAGAACTCAAGCGCAGGGCGGTGAGGTGGGCCGAGTGCCTCGAAGCAATTCGCAGGGAGTTGGAGTTGAACATGGCATCATCCCTGCGAAACCTCTGGGCCATGGAAGAGGCCCGCCTCCAGAACATAGACGAAGAGTTCGATGATGCCCTTGCCCGGGAAATCAAAAAGTGAGCCGTCGGACTAACCCGCCGCCATTGTATATAGTTTGTAGTGTTAGGTTTCATTTTCGTTTTGCTTTATTATGGGGTGCTTGGACAATGCGCCACCCTTTTGTATATAGTTATTTCTCTGGTATTTTTTTATAGGTTTCATTTCATTTGTTGGGCTCATGGACTCTGGATTGAATCGTTGTACATAGTTGGACTGTGGATTTATGAAAAACACATTTTTTTTAATCACCATGGATCAATGGATTTTGCAAGTTACGTTTCCTTTGGATTAGCTTTGGTGGACGGATAGTTTGGATAAACTTTCTTTTGGATTACTTTGGATTGAGACTTCATTTCTTTTTTTCATTTTTGGAAATGCATTTATTTTCTTGTTTTAAATATTTTTCATGTTTTCATTCCATTACCTACATTTTGTGCAAAATACATTTTGATTTATTACTTCCATGTGTGGTATTTGCTCATTGGTTTACTGCATGTCACAATGTGGGTTTACCCAATCACTGGCACCCAGTGTGTGTGTGTGTGACGGACATGTGTTGATGTACATAGTTGACTTTTGGTTTGTGTCATGAAATAGGCCTTTCAGTGTAGGCTGGATGGGAAACACTGATTGTGTCTCAAGACTGGGGTGGCGTGTAGTGGGATTTTGGTGGACATGAGGCCCATGAATGTGTATCTTTGTGACATGTTGTGGGGGACATGAGTCGGGGCCTGCTGGCAGGTGCCCGTCACTGCTGGGTGGGTGAGTGGGTGGGGGGACATGAGTCGGGGCCTGCTGGCAGGTGCCCGTCACTGCTGGGTGGGTGGACACGAGTCGGGGCCTGCTGGCAGGTGCCCGTCACTGCTGGATGGGTGGGGGTGTAGGGGGACATGAGTCGGGGCCTACTGGCAGGTGCCCGTCACTGCTGGGTGGATGGGGTGCAGGGGGACATGAGTTGGGGCCTGCTGGCAGGTGTCCGTCACTGCTGGGTGGGTGGGAGTGTAGGGGGACATGTGTCGGTGCTCACTTGTGCATGGTGACATGTGGGCTGGCTGGGGGGCATTGCCAGGGTGGATGGGCTGCCTGCGGGGCATGGCCAGGTGTGCAGGGTAGTCCCCTGTGGTGTGGGCTGCCTGCAGGCCCTTGGGAGGGGCGTGAGAGCTCACCTGGGAGGACACACACTGCCAATTCACGTTGGGACACCCCAGCAATACACGTACTCCGCTGGGCCAGCAAAATCGCGTGTGGAACTCCACGCACACCCCCAAAAATACACATACCCCGCTCGCCCAAGCCCTATCACGTGTGAAAATTCCAGCGCACCCCCGAAATACACGTACCCCGCTCACACAATGCCTATCACGTGTGAAACTTCCCACGCACCCCCAAAATACACATACCCCGCTCGCACAAGGCCTATCACGTGGGACACTTCCCACACACCCCCCAAAATACATGTACCCCGCTTGCCCAAGCCCTATCCCATGTGGAAATTCACGCGCACCCCCGAAATACACATACTCCGCTCGCACAAGCCCTATCACGTGTGGAAATTCACACACACCCTCGAAATACACTACCCCGCTCTCACAAGGCCTATCGCGTGTGAAACTTCCTGCGCCCCCCAAAATACACGTACCCCGCTTGCACAAGGCCTATTGCGTGGGAAACTTCCCGCACACCCCACAAAATACACATACCCCGCTCGCCCAAGCCCTATCATGTGTGGAAATTCACGTGCACCCCGAAATAAACGTACACCACTCTCACAAGGCCTATCGCGTGTGAAACATCCCGCGCACCCCAGAATACATGTACCCCGCTCGCACAAGGCCTATCGCGTGGGACACTTCCCGCACACCCCACAAAATACACATACCCCACTCGCACAAGGCCTATCGCGTGGGACACTTCCCACACATCCCACAAAATACATGTACCTCGCTCGCCCAAGCCCTATCGCGTGTGTAACTTCACACGCACCTCCAAAATACACATACCCCGCTCGCACAAGGCCTATCGCGTGTGATAATTCTAGCGCACCCCAGGAATACACGTTCCCCGCTCATGCGATTGCAGAGTAGCGGCCCTGTAAGCTGTTCGAGGGTTAGCATGGCCCTTTGCGCTGCATTGGGGATTTCAATGGCTTTTCCTTGCGCAAGGGGCGTTTTTGGGTGCGTAACTGGCACTGCAGGATGTTTTCTGTGCCAGCGCTCATTATGGCTTGGGAATTCCATGAATACGTGGTGCACCAGAATGCTCTTTAGCGCACAAGGCTGGTGCACGCTGGCGCACGCTCCCTCTCTGCGCTGCTCGCGTGTGCTGCCTCTGCACTGGAATCTATGAATTACCCCCTTAATCTATTAAAGAATGCACTGACCTAATATCATTGTATTGGAGTGTTGTAGTTAATACAGAAACCTAATCATATATAAACATAGGCAATGACTGCAGCATGCACCATAGAAGTACACTATTTATAATCTTGTAATTTTGGATAGTACAATAATGAATGCTACATTATCCGAGTTTTGAGTAATGTTAAACATGTAATAACTAGCTAACAATTCAAGACTTACAGCACTTGTTTTGGTACAAACAATACATATGAAGAACCACAATGCATAAAAGTCAGAGGCACATACAGGGGGAACTAAAGTAAAGAAGAAAGAAACTGCATCATCAGAAAATGTTAATGACATTAAAGTTTATCTTCATGTATACAAATGAATTGTGTGTTTGAGACCTGCTCATTTCCTCATGTATGTGCACCATGTGCTGAGACCAAACCCTAAGGAAAGTACTCAAAGAACATATGGCAAGGTTAATGACTAGATATATAGCACCTTTTTCAATTGTATTATTCTGACTGCCAGTGAACACAACCACCTGGCCTATATATGTCAATAAAAAAAAACAAGTGAGCCAGATATGTGATGTCATCAGTGATGTCATCAATGACATTTGTGGTGTCATCTTTGATGTCCTGGGTGTTAGTTTTAGCAGTGCACGGTGGTGGCGTGAGTTATGGTTGTTTAGCTTACCATAACTGGCTAATTTCTGGGGGTTTTCGATTTTACTTGAAACCATAACGTCCCTTTAACAAAGATTTTTCTTTGAATTTCATAGGTTTGTATTAGTCCAGCATAACCATAACGTCCCTTTAACAAAGTTTTTTTCATAGGTTTTTACCAGTTCATGCTATTTTCCTACATTTTACTAATATCATACTTACCCAATATAGCAATCTTTGTGTCCAATTTACAAAGTGTCAACTTAAAATCTGCCATTTCCCACCTTCTGGAATCATTTTTAACACTTCCATACACTTTTTGCAATTATTTCAACTAGTTTTGCATCCGTAGACGTCTACAAACATCTGACTTCATAGCGGACCTTCCCGGACAGTGCCACATGACCACACGCTGGCTCGCGGCATGATGACGTGTCTGAGAACCCGTCTGCACTTCACGATAAGATCTCTGCTTCGCAGACAGTTCAGAACTGCATTTTCTACTGATCTAGGAACATTCAACTTCAAAATTTCCCTTGCACAGCTCCAACACATATTCCTACTCATTATCCATTAACAATATAGTACACAGTACATACTTTTAGCAAAACTGCTATTTATCTTAAAATGGCATCAGCTAATGCAAACCCTCCTCCCCAAGAGCCACCACCACTATAGTAATCACGGAGCATGAGAAACACTGCCCCAAACTTACAAATAACACACACGCAACATTTTCCCTTGTCCACCTATCCCTCCATATTAGTGTTTGGTTTCTCTTCCCTCATTTCCCTCCCCACCTTTCGTTATCAGCTCTCCTGACAAAAAAAAATACATCCAAAAACAACAAAAGACATATTCCTTTAGGAACCACCTTTCACAGTTAAAAAATAGAACTAAAAAAACATGTATAGACTCCATCTACTTTATACTTCTCAGTGAAGTACATAGACTCAATAGGATTTTCCAACATTTCCATTTGCATTTTGTGTTATGCTAATGGGAATATTGTGGCATTCATCCTCCGTTCCAGGGACTGGAACATGGATACTGGCCCAGCAGTCCAAGTTATCAGCCCAAGCGATGTGAGGGTGGATAACGAGGTCTATGGACCATTATCCCCCCATTCCAGCCCTTGAAATGGGGGATCAAGACCATTTGCACCCTAGGTTCCCAAAGCGGGAACCCGGGGTGCTAAAAAAGAGGATTTGTCTTCCTACAACGGGACGCCTATGGCGTCCCGGTGTAGAAAGGAATATCCTTTTCCAAGATGGCCACCATGGAAAGGGAAAGCGAGGGTTCCATACAGGGCTCATCTTCGCTTTCCATGGCAGCCTGCAGAAGGCAAAAAGAGAAACCTGTGACCATATTACCACGAGCACGTTTTTCTTCCCTTTCAAATCTATCCTAATTTCTAATAACTTTAACACAAAGCCAGTCCCAGGTGGACATGGCCACTTTAATCCTATGTTTTGTCCCTTCTGGTAATGACCAGTAGCCAGATTGTCTGGATCATGACCTTATTCCATGACCCAGATAATCTGGCCACTGCCCATGGCTACAGGCTACCCCTCAGTCACTAAAGCTATACCGCTATTTTTTGTCAAATAAGAAAACACTGCCACATTTGCAAAACCATGCTTTTAGATCCTTGCCAATGCGCCTTACTCAAGTCTGCTGGAAATCCACCCACGTTTTATTTTTTCAATACTGTCAAATGAATGCACATACAATCGTCATATAAGCTCTGCACAAAATCCCACAAAACTTTGTAAACTCATTGGAAATCACGTCAGAAATATCCCACCCATTGTCATCACCCCTCACCTCCCCAGACATTATTTCATAAGTTTCACAAGTGCAATGCTCAGAAAATATCATTGTCCCAAAGGTTCGGCCATGTATTTTTATACATACGTTGATCTATCGCAAACATTTCCAATTCACCTTACCTCACTTTTCCTCTTTTAAAAACATACAAATCTTATCCATTGCTGCATCTGCTTAAGGTAAACTGCCCTGATGTCACTAAATCATATGCCCCGCCCCTGACCCTCACATCACCAACCCTAGTGATATTCTACACCTTTCTCGGTGACGTTCCTATTCAGCATAGCCTAACGTGCCCATAATCACCTACGTGATGTGAGCAGAACCCGAAAATCAACACACATCGACTAACAACACAGCACGTCACAATTCAGAATATTAAACCATACTTTAAAAGAAAACAATAACACTGTACAATTTGTAAAGTACTTTTATTTCACAATAAACGCTCCGAGAACATCCGACTATTGCCATATTCAATCAAATTGCAAATTTGTTTCTTTGCTCGTGATCCAAAATGTTTATCGTGAGGCTCACGTTGTTCTTTTTACGTACAGAAGGTGTTCGTTTTCGATAAAAGAACTGCTTGGGTCGCACAGTGAATGTCAGGGTTTCTGCATCAACTTGGGCCTAGACCACCATAAAGGATGTTATGTTACTCCTAATCGCAAGTACAGCATACGGGCACATGGGCCCTGGCGATCGTTCCAAAAAACCGTCACTGTGATCCAGGCATTGACAACTATGTGCAGCTGCCGATTAGAAAAGCTGTCAGTTGGCATCTGGAATCCAATTCACCTTACCTCACTTTTCCTCTTTTAAAAACATGCGAAATCTGGCAGCAGGTCGCATCCATCTGCTGCTAATCTTATCCATTGCTGCATCTGCCTGAGGTAAACTGCCCTGACGTCACTAAATCATATGCCCCGCTCATGACCCTCACATCACCAACCCTAGCGATATTCTACACCTTTCTCTGTGACGTTCCTCTTCAGCGTAGCCAAACGTGCCCATAATCACCTACGTGACGTGACGCAGAACCTGAAAATCAACACACATCGACTAACAACACAGCAGGTCACAATTCGGAATATTAAACCGTACTTTAAAAGAAAACAATAACACTGTATAATTTGTAATGTACTTTTATTTCACAATAAACGCTCGGAGAACATCTGACTATTGCCATATTCAATCAAATTGCAAATTTGTTTCTTCGCTCGCGACCCAAAATGTTTATCATGAGGCACTGTAAGTGATTTCAACCCAGCACTCCACCTAAATCAATGCGTATCATGTGATGCACAGCTGAAACCCTTAATTATTTATTTATGTCTATAAGTTATTTTATTTCTGAATGATGTACCCTTATATCACACCCCTCTCTTTGAATCCCCCTTGGTCACACTGAACCAGGAAGCAGGCTATTTTGCAAAATTAAAAATATTTGTTTTAGGGATTTGCACAATATTTATATATATCACACTATTTGAATGGTTATACAATGATCACCAATGGGGTGATGTCACAATAAATCTCTTTAATCAGAAGGAGTATGATAGGAAAAATAATGCATCACAGAATAATACTTTGGTGTGTGTTCAATCAAAATGCAATGTGATTACTCATTCCCCCTGCACACTACTTAATCCCCCCAATACGCAATATAAAGAGTTGGAAGGAGAGAAAACAGGTTTCAGGAATACGGAATTCAACACAGGAGCATCAATCCCAATTTCCCCCCAGCAAACACAGAGAAAAACAGGAATGATTGCAAACTTGTCAAAAATGGTTTAAAGTTGGCTTTGCATGAATGGTAAAAACACTGAAAATAGATTTAATTCACTAAAATGGTTTCAATACTAGTGGGAGCCGCTATGTATGGTTTCAGATAAACACTAGCAATGATGTTTGAATAATAGGATAGTTGAAAACTTAATTCTGAAGTCGGATGCAATGTACTGCTGTTTCACACGTGATAGATTTGAGCCAAATGAATAATTTGTGCCAAACCTTTCCGCGCACGGTGAGTGTGATTGTGGAAAAGGGATAAGGATGGGGTTTTGGGTTCTTTGGAAAGCTGAGGATATTAGATTCAAGTAGACACTTAAATTTCGTTTCTAGCATACACGGTGAAGGAGTTATGAAGGTTTTTGTGGAGGTAATTTTTTTCAGGAAAAGTCAAAATTTGAAAAAGAAAGATGTGCTTTTTAAAATGACGAACAAGATTTCTTTACAGTAGTGGTAGACAATGAAGCCACAAACTACACGACTGTGCAACGACCAGCCTAGGATATCACTGGTTGATCTGTCCTGCCGAGAAGCTCGCCTCTCTCCAGAAAATATATTAGCGCAAAGATGATATTTAACACTACTATTACAAAGGACTATAGGGTAAGAGAAAGAGGTCAGGTAAGACAAAAGATTCTACAATGCAGTTCGGGAAATAAGAGAATGGGTTTGGATAGGATAACTTATGGATAATACATATGCTAGGGACAATCCTATTCTAAGGATACTTACTACCAATGTTTGGAATGGACCCGTCAGGAATCTGGTCAGAGAT
Source organism: Ambystoma mexicanum (assembly GCF_040938575.1). Lineage (NCBI taxonomy): Eukaryota > Metazoa > Chordata > Amphibia > Caudata > Ambystomatidae > Ambystoma > Ambystoma mexicanum. The sequence goes on from NC_090938.1 coordinate 79,127,572, forward strand.
TTTCTGGACTGGAATTCTGCTAGCACACCGGACTGGACTCAAGGCGCTCTGGTTCTACAATCAGCAAGGCACTCTGGACACCGCACAGTGGGACTGGACTGGATCTGACGGGCTCTGGTTCTGGTCCGCAGCTATCTGGTCACAGCTCGGCTCTACTGGGTTGGATCTTTGGATTCTGGCAAGAATTCTTAGCTAGAAAGCAGCACAGCACAGCCAGGTAGTTCTAGGGTTCCCCTTAGAGATCTGGGGTAAAATCTGATTTCAGGATTTTTAAAGGCCAAGCTGAGAATGGTTCAGCTTTGGAAATGGGCCTTTCTACTATCAAAGTTCTGGAGTCTGGAGTCTGGAATATGGATTTATCTTGCAAAGTGCTCCGCCAGCAATTGGTTGGTGAGTGAATAATGTGTGTCTCTCTAGGTCCTAAACTATCTCTATTTATGTATTTTCTAAAAGGGTGGGTATGCTGAGTTATGCTAGGCACACCTCTAGGTATTCTATTGGTTAGGTTCTTTCCTCTCCCCTGATTTGTGAAGAAAACAGGGTGTCATCATGAAGCTGTGTTTTATGGTCCAGGGAAAACCTCCCCTTTGTTTCTGCACATGAAATCTATTTTTCATACAAGACATATTTACAACGTTACAAACTTGATACAAATAGCATATTTATATCAGATATTTGTTGGAGCAAGTATTCATCCAAGCCCCGTCACGGTGAGAGCTTGGGTCTAGATTTGGCAATTATTCACACTTTTGGTCCGGTACCCAATGTCAGATTTATCCCCACTTTTACCCATAGGTGCGCATTATATCTGGGCATAATCATATGAAGTTTCATATTTCTGTCATCACCACAATTGCTACAAAACCACAAATTCTATAGTCATGTCCCTGAACAAAGCACAGAGTTCTGAGTACTTTTAAAACGGGACCAGAAATTTCACATTAACAATACTGTATTTTTACTATTTTTACAATTTCGCACAGTTCTGAGTCAGTCCTTTTCAAAAATATACTTTTCTGTGTTTTCAGAATATACAACACTGTCTGTCCTGCCCCCAAAGTTTTGGTGGGTCAAGAGCAATCCCCGCCTCTTGTCTCTGGCAGGAGTATCTGTTGACACTTGCATCTGCATATTCTTTTCAGCCAAGGAAGTCCTTTGTCTCTCCCAGGAGCAGCAGAGCAAAATCCCCTCCTCTCTTCATTAACACCTGACTGAGAGTTCCTGGGCTTTGATGAGAAGCAGGAGAGATGCCTTTTGTTGGGGCAACTGTGGAATTTGTTTTGAAGTTCTTTGGCTTGCATCAGATTTACTTTAAAGTCAATTGTTACATTATTCTTATTTGAAAAATAAGCTTATATTTTTCAAAACAGGCAAACAAATCTCTAATTCCAGTCTTTTAAACCATAGAGATTAAATAGTTGCAACCTATATTGCTTTTGATGGCAAGTCACTTAATTCCAACCATTTGATTTTAACTGCACAAGTTTAAGCTTCCAATGTAATCAAATGACAGCTGTCACACAGGCAGCCCATGGTACTGCGCCAATATTTTACAGATTTTCACAGACAAGCACACTTTTTAATGTGGATATTCTTATGATGGATTCTGCTTCTCCTGACATTATGTGCTTATGTGGATTCCTTACATAGGGTGATGGGTAACACCCAGCAAGGATGTTGGTCATTTTCTGATGTTTTTGAACCATTATTTTGCAATTTCAGCAGCCAAGGAAAAAAGGATTTCAGAGCACCTTTCAGTTTCCTTGCAATAAAGCACTGCCTTTCATGAAGTTTCCATTTGCACTCTCCCCAATGACAGGTTTCAGCAGTGTGCTTTCCTGTTCCACCACTGACACAGGCAAAGTAGATTGGCAGCCATCTTTTCTGGTTTCACAGTGCAATTTTCCTAGGTTTAGGACGCATAGGGCTTTTCGCAGCTATTTTGCCGGTTCTGGTACCACAAGCACACAGTGATGTCGCAGGGCAGAGCTTAGTGGGTTTGTACATCCCACAGTACACGTTCTTTTTGCATACACAAGGTGTTATTTTTTTTATAAAAGAACCGCCTGGGTCGCACAGAGAATTCTAGGGCTTCTGCATCAACTTGGGCCTAGACCACCATAAAGGATGTTATGTTACACCTAATCACTAGTACAGTGTACGGGAACATGGGCCCTGGGCGATCATCCCAAAAAGCAGTCAGTGTGATCCAGGCGTTGACAACTGTGTGCAGCTCCCAAATAAAAAAGCTGTCAGTTGGCATCTGGAATCTATGACAATCGCAGAAAGGCAGAATGTATCTGTTTCGAAAACATAACAGAAAATGTGTCTCACTACCCAAACTTTATTACAATGTATCTATTGACTTTTTAATTCGGCATAGAGTTTAAACAAACAATTGGCACACACATTAAACAATCTCAACAAAGAGAAAACAACGTGGAAACTGAAACACAATTCAATATGTTCATACATGCCATTTTAATGAAATATTAGCGTTGAACCTGGGTGAACCTAGTGATGGTCTACATGCACCTCGATGCTACACTCCCCATATACACGAAAAAAAGACAACTATACACAAAGATAGTACTTGCGTTACATTGCAATAAACAACACAGAACAAACAAATAGAATATAACCCAAAATTAATCTTCAGATAATAATAAGTTAATGCTTGTTCCGGTATACAATTGTCAAAATCAAACTTACATTATATTCACCATTTCCATTCTCTTGGCGTTAGTCAGACCATAACGCTCACTGCGTTCGCATCAAAGATTCTTCATGAACTGAATTTACATGTTCCTTACACACTTTTGGAATGCATAATCTTATCAAATCTTCATTATTACAAAACTCCTCTCATTGCATTCCTTATGGAATGGACCCTTTCTCTCAAGGTCAAAAAACAATTTTTTTTCCCATGCGTGGGCTTCCTTAGCTCACAACCAAAAATTCAAAGCTGGTGACGTTCACTCAGAATCAAAATACATTCTCACTTTGCAACAACTTTCCTCACTGACGCCAAGAGAACTGTTATTCTCATACACTTGCAGGGCAACTCTTTGCATCAGACAGTGCAGCTTAACTTTATTAACGGGACGTTATGGTTCGAAAAACCCTTGAAATTCGGCAGTTATGGTAAGCTAAGCAACCATAACTCGCGCCACCACTGTGCACTGCTAAGACTAACACCCAGGACATCAAAGATGACATCAGAAATTGTTTCCGTCTAATTGTTTTTTTTAAAAGAGTTAAAATTTTGGCGGACAGCGCGCCTGTTCGGCCTGTCCTTAATTGATCAAATATGGATGTCCTAAGGACAATACACCTACCCGTACCATTCTCAACCAAGATGGAACTGTTCTTAGAACACACCAGCTGTCCAAGATGTCCGTAAATCAACACAATGGGGGGCGTCCTAAGGACATTATACCTCTCCGTACTGTTCGCAACCAAGATGAAACTGTTCTTAGAACACACCAGGTGACCGGGATGTCTGTAAATGAACAAAATGGGAGTGTCCTAAGGACACTATACCTGTCTGTACGTCTGCAGCCAAGATGGAACTGTCCGTAGAACAGGCGCGGTGTCCGGCATGTCCGTAGTCAAATAAAATGCAGGTGTCCTAAGGACACTATACCTGGCTGTACAGTCAGCAGAACATCTACCCACATGCGCACCACACCCGTAAGTCCTGCGAACATCGCGCCTGTCCGTAACTGTCCGTCTCACTTGTGTCGCACTTTTAATTAGTTTCAGGACCCGAACACTGTCCGTAGAACACCCGTGCGCATGCGCATGACTGTTCCTATGCATTTGATGTCCTGCGGGCACCCATTTCCTTCGCGGATGTGTTCACAACATCATCATGTGACTGCACCAACGCTGAGCGTGTGTCCTAATTTGCACACTTTGTCAGCTTCCGCAACATTTCAAAAGAACATATGCAGACAAGCCAATTATTTTACAATACAAAATCACCATTTCACATGTTCCATACAATGGCCCTAGCTTTCCACATATTGTTTGGAACTTTTTGAACGCTTTTGACTGATTGATATGGTCACGAGGCGCACCCCTCCACCCCTATAAAAGTCTACACCCCCGAGCTCATCTTCATTGTACTTCTGGCGATTGTAGATTGAGTTTAGCTACCTTTAGTTCTCTAGCGGAGATTACCTCACCAACCCTGTAGGCATCCATGGCTGCTGTTGCTACATCAGCCTCAGCACCACCCCCAAACCCTCCACCACCACCACCTCCCCAAGGGCCTGCAGAGGGAAATACGCGTGAGGATGTAGAGAGCAAGGAAGACGAGGATGAAGAGAATGAGGTGGAGGGACTCCCTACTACCAGCACTCGCCGGGAGTCATGGTTGTGGCAGTTGTTTACCGCTTATGGTAACGTACCAAAAGCACATGTGAACCAGGTCACCTGTAAACAGTGCACGTTGGTGCTGAGTCGTGGCAGACCTGGTGCGTACAGCTTTGGTATGACAACCATGAAGCGACACCTAACTTCGTTCCACGGTGCAGATGTTCGCAAGGTTGTACCATGTAAAGAACGTAGTAGGTTGAGTTCCTCTGCAGCATCCTCTGTTTCCGATCCTCTCACCACAAGAGACACTCCTGTGGGAGAGCGCATCCCTCCAGCTGATTCACTGGCCATTTGCGATGCTGTTGACCCTTACCTTTCGAGGGTTACAATATTGTGTATGTACTGCGATGCAGTACTCTGCAGGGGGGAGAGTCATCAAAGTGCTTTTGAGACTACGGTCACGGATAACCAGAGGAGCTGCTACCTACCTAAATAAGGCCCACCCTACATCTTTCTCTCTCCACCTGCCCTTTATTATCCCTGTGGTTGGTGTCCCTTCCTTACCCTCCTTTCCCCTCCTCTCCTAGTGTGTTGTGTGTAAAAAATCCCAAACAATATAAAACTGAATTTTTTAAAAAAAAGGCTCTCTTCAGAGCCGCCTTTCTCAGTTTAAAAATGGAACTATCAAGTAAACAGTGTAGGCCCCCGCACATTTTTCAAAAAGTCAGCAGACAGTCCTAGGACAGACAAAGTTTTAGGGTGCAACCGTAGCAAAACCAATGCACTTTTCTCTGGGAGTAAGTGGTGGCTCTGAAATGAGCCTTTTGGGAGTGTTTTGTGTGTTTGAAAAACTTGGATTTGTCAACATGTAATGCAAAATAGGTGACTATAATTCCAAAAAAGGTTGCAATGCATTTTGTACATTTCGAAGAAAAATCTGATTGCCAGCATATGTAAGATGGACTCCATCTCTGCGAAAAATGAATGTGCTACGAAACATAATATTTTCTTTGTGGAAAGAGCACATGCCAACATCTCTTAGAAAGGCACAAACAGCCTTATTGACATTATGCCTCGCTTTCTCCATTTGTGGACCAAATAAAGAAGAACAGAGCCACATTTGTCTTTGCGCAATACGAGAAAAAATTACTTGGCAATTTGGAGACATGTCCATGACCTTCTCAAGTCCTTCCTTCATTGCAATTGCAAAGAAATTCCAGACACATGCCCTAAACTGTTCCCTCCACAATGAATGATAATTATATCAGGATGACGCTCTGTCTGTAAAGTAGCACAGAGAGGTACCAAGTCTAGCCACTTCATTCCACGCACTCCATGCCGGTGCACTTCCACATGATGGAATCCAAGATCTGCAGATATACTGCAACGTTCTGCATGCACCTTCAACCAATGTATCAATGAGTCTCCCAAAATCCAGGTAATCTGTTTTCGAGCACACACAGCAATAGCTGTGTGTTCTCCTCTCAGGAAAAAGACGTTCTCACTAAATCTCTCTGTTTACAACACACCCACTGAACTTTACTGACCAATCCCTAGCTCTGCTCATTCTCATTTGCATGCCTCTCAATCCCAGAATCCCTGTATGTAATACGCGCTGCCTGCAGACTACTGCCATGTCCGCGGACATGTAGAGGATCTGAGCATGACGACTGTACATTTAAATAGTGTTCCCCATTTCCCCTTTAAGGTGGGCTCTCAAAAGAGCCGTTTTTTTTTGTTTTTTTTAAGATACCTGACAGACACCTGTTATTTTGTATTTATTTGGGTTTTTTTCTTCTTAGTTTATTCCTACAATCATCACATAACCTGCTGCAAAGCAAGCCTTACATTCCAAAAGAACATGGCATTTCCCAAAAAAGATAAAGAAACACCACTGCTTCAAAATAAGCCACATTACTGGAAACAATGTTCTCGTGGCTACAGAAAAACATACCAGCTCTTAACATGAAGGGACGCATGCCACGATTGATTGCACACCTACCAATACTTTGATCTTTACAAATAACAGACATTTTGCTCTAAAAAGTAAGCCAGAAAAAAATACTTTCGCAGTTGGAAAGATGTTGATGACTGCTTGAACCAACTGTTCCAAATCTCCCAACAAAGTAGGTGAACTCACGTAGCCCAAATGGAAAGCACCATAGTGCAAAACTACCACGTGGGGACTGTTCATCCTATGCATATCTCTGCAAACTTGGAGAATTGCCTCTACATTGCAGTCAGTTGCTGCGCTCCACACCACCTCCACTCCTCTTACATCGAAATTGTTTGCCACATGCCTACATTCAGAATAGTGCTGTAAACCATGGACAAAAATATCTGCGAGCACCAACACCCTGACTGTCTCCACCTCTGTCATCTTCACTACAGACACTCGCTTTCTACACAAATCAACAATGTCAACATCAGATTGGCTGATCCCTACAGTCCCATTTCCATGCTGGATTCGCTGTAAAACCATGTATGTGGCACACCCTTCCCGCGTACAGGCACGTAACTCTTAGCCAGCCCTTCTACCCTTTCCACATCACTTGCGAATCCATTCCCTCATTGGACACAGCTAAGCAGTCACACAACCATCCACCAATCACATCCAAGACCTCTACATTTAACTCCATCATCAGAGTTCCGCACTTCAAATGTACTGTTGATCACTCTGAATACAAGTCTCATTACATTGTAAATCACCTACTACAAAAACTACTGTGCAAATCTCGAGGATTTCTACTTACAGCTCCATGCATGATTACAAATTACAGGTATGCATATTTTATTCAGAGTACATGTGCAACTCTTATGATGCCATTTAAACAAATTTGATGCCACTAAATCTGCATAGCCAATACATACATACCAATGCTCTCGCTTTAAGCGCAAGACTTCTGATTTTTCATTGAAAAATCACACTACTTTTTACTATCTTCTGCATAATCTACACATACGTACCAATCCTCCCGATTTACGCGCGAAATTCGATTTTTCAATAAAAAATGTCACCGTTTTTTACTGTCTTCCACCTAAATTAATGCTACTTCCAATGCGATCCTATGAGAAAAATAAACATTCCCGATTCCTGTGGTGACATCTCCCTCTCAGGTGCTCCCGATTTTTCGCATTCCTACTTATAATATGAAAGTATTCAAATTTTTCCCATCTACTATAATGACCTATCACTTCCAAACCTCTCTGCTATCTACAAAACAGCTCCAAAAAACAAGGGAATTTCATGAACTTAAAATTGTACTCATTTGTGAAGAAGGTTCAACTAACATACGGTAAATAACATATAAAGGCTGCACATAGTCAAATGAAATGCATGCATACACAGTGTAGAGATATCAAACGAGAATACTTCCACGAAAGCTTAAAAATGAACATGTACATTAACATCACTGCTTTAAACACACAAAATTACGAACTTCTTCCTTTTACAATTGCAGTGAAGACCACTCTCGTGAAAATCAAAAGCATCTACACTACAAACTACATATCCGAAGAAACCTGGTCATTCCACAAAAAGAAGTAAGTACAATACTACCTTTATATTCTTACTGTTCCTCAAAGAGACTGTGTGGGTCATTTATGTAATATGAGCAACAAAATAAAACATCGATTTCTGAACCATTCTGCCCACAAATCCCCATTTATTAAACAAAGATTAACAGGCACAATGGCACACAAATCCCTGTTTTTTGGGAACACAAATAACATACACAAGCCTTAGAATGTAAGTACCACAAAACAAATACCTGTTTTAATTTTATACCATTACGTTTACTATTAATGCTTCTCCTCACCACTAGCTCACTTTCCACTCTCATCTGAAGCACAGTGTAGTAACATACAAACAGAAAAATAGCCTTCCCAACTCATTGTAACTGCCCAATGCACATTCACTCACCACCACAAACATCTTCCCCATCAAACTCATACACACATGCACACAGTACACATACATTGTAAAACAGACCAACCCATACCTTCTTTTTTTTCAACAGACCCCAAAGAACGCCTACCAAAAAGCAAGTCTGTAGAAAGGAACGCAGAAATAGAGCAAATGAAAATGAAAGTGTCCAAAGTGAGCATCCATCTCAACCAGAGTTTGTACAAAACGTTGAAACAAAACAGCAAATGCACTCATTTAGCGAAACAAAGGAAGCTTCAACTACAGAAACTTTGCCTCTATCAAAATGTGGCACGAAACAGAAAATGCTTCAAAAGAATTCGGCTATCACTACTGCTAACACTGCTCCTATAAATCTGCATATACTAGCTAGAAACCATGGTAAAAAAAAGTATTTTAGCAAAAATGTTCCCCCACAGAGTCCTTCAGAATCTAATAAGAAGAAGAGCAAAATCATCCACAACCCTTAAAACCTACCATCGAAAATTAATGCTAGAAGCTCTCATAGACAGTGCAATCATTCTTAAAAGGAAGTGATTTATTTTAGTTTTTAACAGGATGAAACCACTAACAAAACTAAGTACTAAACTACAAAAGAAACATCTCTATAAACGGAATGTCAACAAAAATAAATTCTTAAATATTTGTGGAGGTGAATGGAGTCACACAACGACCACAGAACCATATTTTAATGAAGAAGCATACAAACAAAAACAAACAAACACAATTTCCATCCATAGCAGTGGACGAGGATATGAAAAAATCAATAATACCATCATGGAACAAGAAACACTGCTTATAAAAGTATCCCCAGAAAACTCTGAATTACCTCTCCTTTCGACTGAACCAGACCTTCCAGTATACAAATGGCCGTGCATGTCAATGTGTAACATTCCCAACAAATCTTTCAAATCTTTATGCCAGTTCCTCAATTAGTATGTGAAAAGTAAAGACAAAATCACAATGAAAGTCCTGCAAAATATGGATACCTGTCCAGTGCGCAAATACACTGGACTACAAGGACATTCATTAGCCTGCATTTCAGGGCCTATTTGCGAAAAGCACCTTCCATGATATCAAAATGATATCAACACTTCATTCAAATGTAAGAAATATAGTGTATAAACTGTACTATTCTAAAGGTCCAGCTTTAGAACTAGCCAATTTAAATAACACTCTTCTGCATGGTACACCCAAATACCTACAAGAAGAAATCAACCGTATCCAGAGAAAATATTTTGGAAGTGAAAACCACTTCCAAAATGCAATAGCTTTAGAACAGACTAGCAACAATTCTGCACATGGCAACCTTCTATTACACACATACAAAAAAGAAATACTAAAATTTAAAAGTACATCCGCTGAAGTACCAAACCATGTGTGTGTGTGTGTTGCCGCAAAACTTTTTACAAAAGTAACACAAAAACTATAGTCATAACATACAAAATAGAAGACAATGAAAATTCCAAATGGTTTGAATTAGCTCTCTACCTTTTAGCAGAAAACAAGTACGAAATAAGTGAACCCCTAATATGTTGCAGTTACTGCACTACAAAACTTGACAACAACCAAACTCCTTCACGTGCTATCACAAATAACTCGGAATTATTCCCACTACCAAAACCCCTACAACAAATCAATTTGTATGAGAGCATCATAATTCAAACAGTACACCCATTTCAAGCAATAATACGACTTCAACCAAAAACTGCAAAATTACCTCCCTCTGAATTGGTGAAAGGCATTTGTGGCAAAGTAGTTTATTTGCCATTAGATCTGACAGAAAATGTGCACACTCTAGGAGTGCAACGTCCAATAGAGCATTCTTTAATTGTCTTAGTGTAAATGGTGTACCAACAAAAGACAAACAAATTTGGCAACATCTCCTGGACTTACAAAAAGTTAGACAAGCCTTGCAAAATCTAAAAGACAATAATGAATACTACAAAGAAATAAATATTGAAGAAAGGTTAAGGGAAACAACTGAAATAATTCAAGAGTCATCAGAAACTGGTCAATTTGAACTTCTGGATCCTGCTGGAGTATCCACTCTTTTTGACCATTATACAATTCATCCATTGCACTCTATTGAGAGCATAGATGATGCACTAGAAACTTACCAAATGCGACAAACCAAAGGGTCACCAATGAGCATATGGGGGAAAAGTATAGAAGCATTGCTTTTCCACTACTTTTTCCTACTGGCAAAGGAGGAAGATACGATGATAGACCCACTCAGATAATAGCATCAGAATACCGCTCATTGCAAATGTATTCTGAAGATCCCAGATTTAGACAAAATGTGGAATACATATTCCACCTACTCTTTGAAAGTTAACTAGCAACCCTAAGTTACGGAGTTGCACACATATTGAAATCTGGAACCCACTTTCAAAATATGTCAGCTACGCAATGAATACAAAAAGTGCAAGAGAAAGTTGAGGTTTTACAACCACGCATAACAAATCTGTTTGCAAACATGCATGGTACGAAAGAATACTAGTTCCGACATCACGGAGATGTACGTTGTATGATCAGAAACCTTGGACCACCCACTTGGTTTGTTATATTAAGTTGTGCAGAATATGCATGGGAAGATTTACATGATTTCCTAATCATATCAAACAACAACAAAACCAACATAGATATACTAACACCTACAGAACTTTGCTCTCTAGATCCTGTTAATGTTTCAAGATATTTCCACCATCGTTTCATTGCTAGGCTACATTTTATTTGTAATAAAACTATTCCTCCCCTCGGAGAAGTGCAACACTTCTTTTGGAGAAAAGAATACCAAGCGAGAGGAGCACCGCATATTCACATGCTTTTATGGATTAAAGGTGCACCTAAATTTGGTCAGGACAGTGATGCCACTGTTTTGCAGTTCATCCAAAAATATGTCACTTGTTAAATCCCTTCACAAAGGACACATAGTGACCTTCATGGACAAATTGTACAATTTCAAAGACACAAATGTGGCAAATATTGTTGTCGCAAATACAAAAGCAAAGGGAAATACTACACCAAATGCTGCTTTGGTTTCCCTAGATGAGTTACAGAAATAGGTCAAGTGAACAACTTCATGTCTTCAGTTCGACATAGTGTTAAAGGTAAATCTCCTAAGAACACGTATTACATAAAAAGAACAGAAGAATCCAAATATATCAATGATTACAATGCAATCATTTCCCTCTTATGGAATGCAAACATAGATGTGCAATACATTGCAGACAATTCCACTGCAGTTGCACAATATATTACAGCCTACTTAACAAAAGCAGAAAAAACAGAGCTGCAAGACCTCTGCAATGACTTATCATCAGACAAAACACTATCTCAGAAATTGTAGAGCCTAGGCATAAAAATGCTCTCTCATAGAGAATGTGGCACCTATGAAGCTGCAGATCGTTTAAACGGTACTGCTTTGTATGGCAAATCTGAAAATGCAGTATGGCTAAGTCTTGGTCCTGCTAAATCTAGAAAAAAGAGTTCTCAAATCATATGAGGACATAGAAACAATAGCCAAAAATCAGCCCAACAGCCAAGATATTTTGAAAAACTATTTACTATACACATACTACCCGAACCGGAGTAACACTTTGGAAACCATGTGTCTATACCACATAGCCCAAAACTTTGCATACAAAAATAATATGAAACCCGATGAAAGCAAAGGTAGATATAAAGTGCCAGATTGTGAAGGCAGCTTAGTGAAACTTAACAAATGAAGCTTAATTAATCATTTCAAATTGTCATTAAAAACTTCTCAACAGAAAGAACTATATTACATGTACCTGCTACAACTTTTTAAGCCATGGAGAAAAGAGCAGGAGATACTAGATAACTATGACTACTATGAAGACACTTTCAAAGCAAATGAAAGCACTATCACCGATGTGAACTTTACCTAGTACAAAACAATGTTGCACAATGAACAGCAGCACAAAGAAGAACTCCAGGCCCAACTAGATAAGGACACTTCCGACAGTAGTCAACCTTCTGTAACAGAAAGCCAAGAACCACTAGGACAGACACTAACAGCCAATGAGGCAGAATTAGCTATGACAGAAGTGGAAAACACCATGTGTCACTATGAAGAAGATACAGAAGACTTAACTGTACTACAATGAAAACTTAACAAAGACCAGCGCACCATTTTTGAAGAAGTAACACAAGAAATTGCACATGGTGTGCAACACGAAAATAAAGAATGTACCTGCCAAAATTACAAACCTATACTGCTGTACGTCATTGGTGAAGCTGGTTCAGGCAAAACATTCTTAATCAAAATCATCAGCAAGTTCCTTCAACAATTGACAAACATCAAACTGTCAGCTGTTGTAACTGCCCCCACAGGGTTAGCTGCCTACAACATAGGCGGTGTCACTTTACACCGATTACTACTCCTTCCAGTAGAACACCAAAACAAATCAGACTATTACAAACTTTCTACAGAAGCTGCAATGGAACTACGCAGAGTATTAAAACAAATGAAAATGCTACTAATAGATGAAGTGAGCATGGTCTCCAACCTAATGTTGGCTTTGATTCACCTCAGATTGCAAGAAGTACTTAAAACAAACTACGAAGAACTCTTTACAGGAACACACATTATTGTTTTCGGAGATCTTCTACAATTGACACCAGTGAAAGGTGAACCTATTTTTAAAAGCTTAGGACACAAACTCTGCCATAAAACTGTTGGCAGCACAGGAAATGTCAACCTTTGGCAACATTTCCAATGCAGAGAATTAACAGAAAACATGCATCAATCTGTAGACCTCACTTACGCCAACATTTTAAAAAGTATTAGAATTGGTGTACTATCTCAAGAAGCGCAAGCAATATTGAAAAACCGGCACATCCATGCACTTTATGGCGATAACGCATGTGCTACTGATGTTATGGAACAATTAGCGCACAAAAATGTCAATTGTATGGCCTTAATGCCAACTCTTGCAAGCTGTTCCAAATTCAACGAAACAATGTTAAAAAAAGAAATGCAACCAATAATTGAAATTTGCTCCACAGACAAACTAGACGTACATGGTATGACACTACCCATGTGTCAAAAAGCCACAACAAGACTAAATACCTTAGAAAACTCAGGGGCCGATTCATGGAACAAACTTGTGCCGAAAATCTACGCGCAAGCAGGCGCAAGCAGGCGCAAGCGGAAAAAAACAGGCGCACGCGCAGGCGTGCGATTCATGGAAGTCCCTGCGCGTGTTCACCGCGGGATGTGCGCCAAACCCGTGCATGGCGCACAAGTCACTGCAACATCGCGAAAGGCGTGCGCGACGCGCACAGTGAAAGCGCACAACCTCAGCGCACACACCAGAAAGTGGGCGGGACATGGGGCGTAACGCACGGAATGGGGAACAACACGCGAAAATAAGGGCGTAACTGGGGATGTACTGCAGGGAAGCAGACGGAACGCCCACACGCACTCGAACCACACGTATTCATGGAATCGAATAGGGCAAAGCCACGCACAGCCAAAGACACGCACAAGCTGAAACACGGCCGCCACACGAAGGCAGGCGGTAGAGTCCCAGCGCATCAAAAAAGTGGCGTGCGGGAAGTTAAATACGCGATTGAGCGGGGTACGTGGATTTCAGGGGTGCGCGAGAAATTCTACACGTGATTGGCCTGGGTACGTGTATTACAGGGGTGCGCGAGAAAATCTACACGCGATTGGCCTGGCTACGTGGATTCCAGGGGTGCGCGAGAAATTCTACACGTGATTGGCCTGGGTACGTGTATTACAGGGGTGCGCGAGAAAATCTGCACGCGATGGCCTGGGTACGTGGATTTCAGGGGTGCGCGAGAAATGCTACACGCGATTGGCCTGGGTACATGTATTACAGGGGTGCGCGAGAAAATCTACACGCGATTGGCCTGGGTACGTGGATTACAGGGGTGCGCGAGAAAATCTACACGCGATTGGCCTGGGTACGTGTATTACAGGGGTGCGCGAGAAATCCTACACGCGATTGGGCCTGTGCGAGTGGGGCAGAGTATTACGTGGGTGTGCGGGAAGTTGAAGAGGTGAATTGCCAGTGTGGGTCCTCCCAGGTCTCCCCTCTACCCCCTCCACGACCTCTGCAGGCAGCCCACACCACAGGGGACTACCCTGCACCCCTGGTCATGTCCCGCAGGCAGCCCATCCACCATGGGCATGCCCCCCAGCCAAGCCACATGTCCCCTTGCACCCCCACCCCCCAGCACTGTGGGGCACCTGCCAGCAGGCCCCCAACCATGTCCCACTCATGTCCCCTTGCACCCCCAGCAGGCCCCCACTCATGTCCCCTTGCACCCCCACCCCCCAGCACTGTGGGGCACCTGCCAGCAGGCCCCCAACCATGTCCCACTCATGTCCCCTTGCACCCCCACCCCCCTGCAGGCCCCCACTCATGTCCCCTTGCACCCCCACCCCCCAGCACTGTGGGGCACCTGCCAGCAGGCCCCCAACCATGTCCCACTCATGTCCCCTTGCACCCCCACCCCCCAGCAGGCCTCCACTCATGTCCCCTTGCACCCCCACCCCCCAGCACTGTGGGGCACCTGCCAGCAGGCCCCCAACCATGTCCCACTCATGTCCCCTTGCATCCCCACCCACCAGCACTGTGGGGCACCTGCCAGCAGGCCCCCAACCATGTCCCCTTGCACCCCCACCCCCCAGCAGGCCCCCACTCATGTCCCCCTGCACCCCCACCCCCCAGCACTGTGGGGCACCTGCCAGCAGGCCCCCAACCATGTCCCACTCATGTCCCCTTGGACCCCCAGCAGGCCCCCACTCATGTCCCCTTGCACCCCCACCCCCCAGCACTGTGGGGCACCTGCCAGCAGGCCCCCAACCATGTCCCACTCATGTCCCCTTGCACCCCCAGCAGGCCCCCACTCATGTCCCCTTGCACCCCCACCCCCCAGCACTGTGGGGCACCTGCCAGCAGGCCGCCAACCATGTCCCACTCATGTCCCCTTGCACCCCCACCCACCAGCACTGTGGGGCACCTGCCAGCAGGCCCCCAACCATGTCCCCTTGCACCCCCACCCCCCAGCAGGCCCCCACTCATGTCCCCCTGCACCCCCACCCCCCAGCACTGTGGGGCACCTGCCAGCAGGCCCCCAACCATGTCCCACTCATGTCCCCTTGCACCCCCAGCAGGCCCCCACTCATGTCCCCTTGCACCCCCACCCCCCAGCACTGTGGGGCACCTGCCAGCAGGCCCCCAACCATGTCCCACTCATGTCCCCTTGCACCCCCACCCCCCAGCAGGCCCCCACTCATGTCCCCTTGCACCCCCACCCCCCAGCACTGTGGGGCACCTGCCAGCAGGCCCCCAACCATGTCCCACTCATGTCCCCTTGCACCCCCACCCACCAGCACTGTGGGGCACCTGCCAGCAGGCCCCCAACCATGTCCCCTTGCACCCCCACCCCCCAGCACTGTGGGGCACCTGCCAGCAGGCCCCCAACCATGTCCCCTTGCACCCCCACCCCCCAGCAGGCCCCCAACCATGTCTCCCACCACCCCCACCCCTCCAGTCACCAGGGGCAGCCTCCACCAGGCCCCCACCCATGTCTCCCACCACCCCCACCCCTCCAGTCACCAGGGGCAGCCTCCACAAGGCCCCCACCCATGTCTCCCACCACCCCCACCACCCAGTCACCAGGGGCAGCCTCCACCAGGCCCCCACCCATGTCTCACACCACCCCCACCCCTCCAGTCACCAGGGGCAGCCTCCACCAGGCCCCCACCCATGTCTCCCACCACCCCCACCCCTCCAGTCACCAGGGGCAGCCTCCACCAGGCCCCCACCCATGTCTCCCACCACCCCCACCCCTCCAGTCACCAGGGGCAGCCTCCACCAGGCCCTCACCCATGTCTCCCACCAGCCCCACCCCTCCAGTCACCAGGGGCAGCCTCCACAAGGCCCCCACCCATGTCTCCCACCACCCCCACCACCCAGTCACCAGGGGCAGCCTCCACAAGGCCCCCACCCATGTCTCACACCACCCCCACCCCTCCAGTCACCAGGGGCAGCCTCCACCAGGCCCCCACCCATGTCTCCCACCACCCCCACCCCTCCAGTCACCAGGGGCAGCCTCCACCAGGCCCCCACCCATGTCTCCCACCACCCCCACCCCTCCAGTCACCAGGGGCAGCCTCCACCAGGCCCCCACCCATGTCTCCCACCACCCCCACCCCTCCAGTCACCAGGGGCAGCCTCCACCAGGCCCCCACCCATGTCTCCCACCAGCCCCACCCCTCCAGTCACCAGGGGCAGCCTCCACAAGGCCCCCACCCATGTCTCCCACCTCCCCCACCACCCAGTCACCAGGGGCAGCCTCCACCAGGCCCCCACCCATGTCTCCCACCACCCCCACCCCTCCAGTCACCAGGGGCAGCCTCCACCAGGCCCCCACCCATGTCTCCCACCAGCCCCACCCCTCCAGTCACCAGGGGCAGCCTCCACAAGGCCCCCACCCATGTCCCACTCATGTCCCCTTGCACCCCCACCCCCCAGCAGGCCCCCACTCATGTCCCCTTGCACCCCCACCCCCCAGCACTGTGGGGCACCTGCCAGCAGGCCCCCAACCATGTCCCCTTGCACCCCCACCCCCTGCAGGCCCCCACTCATGTCCCCTTGCACCCCCACCCCCCAGCACTGTGGGGCACCTGCCAGCAGGCCCCCAACCATGTCCCACTCATGTCCCCTTGCACCCCCAGCAGGCCCCCACTCATGTCCCCTTGCACCCCCACCCCCCAGCACTGTGGGGCACCTGCCACCAGGCCCCCAACCATGTCCCCTTGCACCCCAACCCCCCAGCAGGCCCCCACTCATGTCCCCCTGCACCCCCACCCCCCAGCACTGTGGGGCACCTGCCAGCAGGCCCCCAACCATGTCCCACTCATGTCCCCTTGCACCCCCACCCCCCAGCACTGTGAGGCACCTGCCAGCAGGCCCCCAACCATGTCCCCTTGCACCCCCACCCCCCAGCAGGCCCCCAACCATGTCTCCCACCACCCCCACCCCTCCAGTCACCAGGGGCAGCCTCCACCAGGCCCCCACCCATGTCTCCCACCACCCCCACCCCTCCAGTCACCAGGGGCAGCCTCCACAAGGCCCCCACCCATGTCTCCCACCACCCCCACCACCCAGTCACCAGGGGCAGCCTCCACCAGGCCCCCACCCATGTCTCCCACCACCCCCACCCCTCCAGTCACCAGGGGCAGCCTCCACCAGGCCCCCACCCATGTCTCCCACCAGCCCCACCCCTCCAGTCACCAGGGGCAGCCTCCACAAGGCCCCCACCCATGTCTCCCACCACCCCCACCACCCAGTCACCAGGGGCAGCCTCCACAAGGCCCCCACCCATGTCTCACACCACCCCCACCCCTCCAGTCACCAGGGGCAGCCTCCACCAGGCCCCCACCCATGTCTCCCACCACCCCCACCCCTCCAGTCACCAGGGGCAGCCTCCACCAGGCCCCCACCCATGTCACCCACCACCCCCACCCCTCCAGTCACCAGGGGCAGCCTCCACCAGGCCCCCACCCATGTCTCCCCCCACCCCCACCCCTCCAGTCACCAGGGGCAGCCTCCACCAGGCCCCCACCCATGTCTCCCACCAGCCCCACCCCTCCAGTCACCAGGGGCAGCCTCCACCAGGCCCCCACCCATGTCTCCCACCACCCCCACCCCTCCAGTCACCAGGGGCAGCCTCCACCAGGCCCCCACCCATGTCTCCCACCACCCCCACCCCTCCAGTCACCAGGGGCAGCCTCCACCAGGCCCCCACCCATGTCTCCCACCAGCCCCACCCCTCCAGTCACCAGGGGCAGCCTCCACCAGGCCCCCACCCATGTCTCCCACCAGCCCCACCCCTCCAGTCACCAGGGGCAGCCTCCACAAGGCCCCCACCCATGTCTCCCACCACCCCCACCACCCAGTCACCAGGGGCAGCCTCCACCAGGCCCCCACCCATGTCTCCCACCACCCCCACCCCTCCAGTCACCAGGGGCAGCCTCCACCAGGCCCCCACCCATGTCTCCCACCAGCCCCACCCCTCCAGTCACCAGGGGCAGCCTCCACAAGGCCCCCACCCATGTCTCCCACCACCCCCACCCCTCCAGTCACCAGGGGCAGCCTCCACCAGGCCCCCACCCATGTCTCCCACCAGCCCCACCCCTCCAGTCACCAGGGGCAGCCTCCACAAGGCCCCCACCCATGTCTCCCACCACCCCCACCACCCAGTCACCAGGGGCAGCCTCCACCAGGGCCCCACCCATGTCTCCCACCACCCCCACCCCTCCAGTCACCAGGGGCAGCCTCCACCAGGCCCCCACCCATGTCTCCCACCAGCCCCACCCCTCCAGTCACCAGGGGCAGCCTCCACAAGGCCCCCACCCATGTCCCACTCATGTCCCCTTGTACCCCCACCCCCCAGCAGGCCCCCACTCATGTCCCCTTGCACCCCCACCCCCCAGCACTGTGGGGCACCTGCCAGCAGGCCCCCAACCATGTCCCCTTGCACCCCCACCCCCCAGCAGGCCCCCACTCATGTCCCCCTGCCCCCAGGTCCTGACGAAACGCAATCATGGCAGTAATGGGCAGCATACCCAGCACAAACACCCAGCCAAGGATTGCATCCACCCACATAGTAGATGCAATTACATGATACAACCCCAATGGCAAGTATGTAAATGAACACATGTCCCTCACACACACATACACAATGGGTGCAAGTGAATGTCAAAACCCATATCATGACATGCATGAAACCAATGAGAAAATACCACAAATGTAAGTAATAAATATATGTATTAAAGATGAAAATGAAGTAAAGAAATAAAACACACAACAATGGGGATGACAAAACAAATGGTCCATGTCCGAGAACAAATAGAAAAAATCAAAAAACAAAGGAATCTAAAAACTAATGTAGTCCAAAGCAAAATAATGGGGGGAAAAATAAGGAAAAACCATTGCCTCATGGTGAACACAAATATAAATCCAACAAATTTTTTCCAAACATCAAACTATGTACAAGAATATCCCAGGGTCCATGAGCCCAACACCATAAATTAAACCTACTACTACTAACTAATAATAAAAATATATACAGAAAAGTGGCCATTGTCCGAGCGGTCCAAATAAAACTTAAAAAATAAAGGAAACCTAAAACTAACTAACTAAAGAACTATATACAATGGCAGCGGGCAAGTCCTGCGGCTCACTCTGTGATGTTGCCGGCCAGGGCATCCTCGAACTCCATGTCGATGTCCCGGAGGCGGGACTCTGTCCTGGCCCCGAGGTCTCGCAGGGACAACCCCGTGTCCACCTCAAACTCCCTGCGAGCTTCCTCGAGGCACTCAGCCCGCCTCAACGCCCGACGCATGGAGAACTCCGCCCTGACCATGGTGAGCCGCTCCTCTTCCGCCCGCTGCCGCTCCGCACCTATCCGCTGGACCAACTGTTCCCACATGGAAGACACTGCCATCCCAGGGTTCTCCTGCCCTCCGGCCGATGCCTGCCCCTCTGATCTTGATGGCCCTGAGCCATGATGCCTCCCACGTCGAGCCTGCTGCTGCCTCCGACGCCACTGCCTCTGCCAGCACGACGGCATCCAGGCTGATGGAATCCACCGATGCCGTCGTGCACGTGCCCTGCCAGATGATGCCGGAACATCGTCCATCTGCAGGGGGACAGTTGCTGGTGTGTCCACCCCTGCTGGACCTTCGACTCCCGACTGTGGCAGGGATGGGGTCCCCACCGAGCTGGCTGCGTTGGTCGGGGCAGGTCCACAGGGGGCCCTGGTGGCATCTGGGCCGGAAGACGGCATGGAGCACGACTGGTGCATAGCCTCCACAGAGGAGGAGAGGGTCGCCAGAAGGCCACACACATGTAGGAAACCCCCGACCATGGCGGCTCCCAAATGGTTCACGTACGCACGGTGCTCTTCATGATGATGTGCATGCTCCTCCCGGGAAGCATGCACCTCATCACGAATGCCAGCTGTGCGCAACGCGACACCAATCAGGACCCTCTCCACACGGCCAGGGGTCCCCTCGTCCGCAGGTAGAGGAGTGTCAGATGACATGGACATCTCCCCTACCTGCGGACGGGCCTGGGATGGGGCATCCCTGCTGGTGCATGGCGGTGCAGTCACAGTGTCAGGGACAGTGACATGCACAGGCACCTCCACGGCGACCCGTGCTGCCTCCTGCCCCTGGCCCTGGACTGCACCACTTGCACCAGCGGGGATGCCCCCACCAGGCCCCATGTGTGGCTCAGTAGCGGCCTCCTCCCCCTCTGTGGAAACCGCCAACCTGGATGTCTCCACGCCGTCTTCCGCCGGTGCAAGCCCCTGTGGGGGCTCACCCACCCCTTCCGCTGCAGCCGTGGTGGCATCCCCGCCGCTCTGCTCCACAGCGCCTTCTCCGCCCTCTTCTTCACTTGCCACTGTGTAGAGGGAGACATAGAACACAAGCATCAGGGTACTGTGCAATGGTCCCCTAGACAGGAAGCAACAGCAGATGAGTGGCACTGTCATACATCACTTCCCTTATGTCCCTCCACAACACATGGGTCAGTGCAGGCAAAACACATACAGTAACAGGCATGGCGCATGCAATGGACATTGGCATACATGACCAAGGGACTCATGATTCATACAATGTTGGTTTTAAACTCACATGCATCATGGGTCTTGCCATCACATGCACACACCTCACCGTAGTTCCATCCATCTTGCCTTGTACACCACAGACGCAGTGGATACAAGGATGACTAGGCTGCATCAGTGAATCTGAACATTGTCACAGACATGTGTCATGCATCCATGGCAGTTACAAGTCACAGACACGCAGTTCAGACACACACACATGGGCACCATACGTGTACATGGGACCAGCACCCATCCCTCACCCCCACCCATGTCTAGGAACAGAGACTGCCATGCTTCCATGTGTCCATTCCGCACAGAGCCCCCCATGTTGCAATAGAACACATGCACCAACCATGTGGTTCACACATCACTGTACTCACATGCCTGACCATGATGTCCCTGCACACACACATACGTACATGGCCTATGTCACACATACAGGCAGGTATCAGACAACCAGCACACTGCAACATGCCCTGTCTCACACAGTAATGCTTGGCCACTTACCGGCCAACTCCAGATGGGTCTGCCTCCGAAGGATCTGGGCGTGGAGCGCTGGGTCTACGCGTTCCAGGACCCTCATCTGGATGTCACTCAGGCGTGCCCGGCCCCCCTCCGCGAGGCGCCGGGCCTTATTGAGGGTCCTGGACCTCAAGTCCTCCCAGCGCTTCTTGATGTGCTTGATGTCGCGGGTTGCCACCCCCTCCGCGTTGATGGCAACCACTACATCGTCCCAGATCCTCTCCCGTCCTTCCTTGTTGGCACGTGGTCTTCCGAAGAGGGCATCATAATGCCCCAGGACATGCTCCACCAGGACACCAACTTCCTTCTCAGTGAAGCTGGTGGCCCTCTGCCTCTCTGGCTGGGGGTCGCCACTGGTCTCAGATGGTGCTTGCCCCGACATGGCGACCCCCGAGGCAGGCGTGGGTGGGCAACTGGGTCCTGGGGCTGGGCTGTGGAGCGATGGTATCCCAGTCGGGAGTCTACTGTTCCAGCAGGGGTCGACACAGCAACTGGACCCCTGCAGATGGCTGATGTGCAGGCACCAAATGGCAGGGCACGGTGGCAGCAGGCAGGCAGGCAGGCAGGCAGCAGCAGATGGCACGTGGGAGGCTGCTCGGGGCACTGCGGGGCAGTGATTCGGCCTTCTGGGCAGGAGCGTGGTCTTCCGTGTGTATTCGCGTGGCCAGCTTGATACGGAGTGATTTGGCACGTGAAAAATCTGCACGTCAGCGTGTAATCCGAGGAAAGGCCCGTAGCGCGTAAGCGCGTCTGCACGCATACGCATTTTCATTGGACCAAAGGCCCTCAGCGCGTCTGTGACGTGTCGTGCGAGGGTGTATCCCTCATTGCACGTGATGACAGAACACACGTGGATTTCAACCAATCGCGTGTGAAAGTTCACGCCACCCCGGAACACACGTACCCAGGCTAATCGCGTGTGGAACTACCCGCACACCCGGAAAAACACATACCCAGGCTAATCGCGTGTGGAAAACTGCACGTCCGCGTGTAATGCGCGTAATCGCACGTGAAAAACTGCATGTCCGCGTGTAATGCGCGTAATCGCGCATGAAAAACTGCACGTCCGCATGTGACGTGACGCGCGCGTGCGTTTCCCTCAGCACGGGTTAAAGGTGAGCGTGCCTTCCGTGGAGACCGACGTGTGTTGCTGCTTCCAGTTGTTTCGCGCGCCATCTACTTCACAGCTCTCAAGGACGTATCTCTTCTTTTGGCGGGGGTATTGGCTACGCGTGTTTTTCTGCATCGCGCTAGTCAGACGGTGAGTCGCAAACGCTCCTTTTCCCACTGCGGGTGCCCCTGTGTATTGCACCCATTTTCGATGTCATCGTAGCCTGCGTGTCCCACGCGTACGCGTTATTCGTGTTACTGGGTGCCACCGCGTACTGCGGGAGGTCAAATCCACGCACGTAGGCTGCAGGGTTGCGTGCACGGTTTTACTGCAGTTTTGGGGTGCCTGAGCGTTGCGTGACCCGTCACCACATCACCGGGGTCACATACAGCCTTGCAGGTGCAGGGGGGCTGTTAACATCTTGCTTCCCACCCCCTTCACCCCAATTGCCCAGGACAATTCTGGTGTACACCTCCCATTGGCACCACTCCATCTGTGCCAGCACTATTACATCTGTGCCATGGTTGGGAGGCCACCAAAGGTGAGGGGCGCCTCAGCTGGGCGTACTCCTCATGGCGGGCGTGGTCGGGGACGTGGCCGTGGTGACCAGGGAGTAGGGGGACTCCAGGGTGTCCAGGGCAGCCACAGAGGGGGAAGAGGCAGGGGTGCGCCACTTGAGCACAATGTTGTGCCATGTGTCGGTGCAGCCATGCCACCACCCCCTGTGGTTCCGGGGGATGCAGCTCCTGCATCTGGCACTGGCACCCGTATGACCCAGCAGTCCGTTCCATCGACTGCCACGGGCCCAAGGGTAGCGGTAGCTGCAGGTGCAGCTGTGGACACCGCCACCCAGGCTCAGGGTCTGCCAGCGCAGGCTGCGTTGGCACTTGAAGAGCCCTTGGTAGATCTCCAACAGGCCAGGGGGGAAACCATAGGGGCACGCCGGGCTGCTCAGACCAAGACACGTGTCCCTGGGGCAGTCATGTCATCTGCTGCCCCGAACAGCCGGGTGTTGGCAAGTGCAGGGGCAGATGCACCCAACAGCACCCCGGTTGTGAGTCTGCCAACCAGGACCGTTGCGGTCAATGACCCTGCCACAGCTGATTTTGCTGCGCAGGGTCCATTAGTGGGCACCCAGCTGCCACTGACACAAGTCAGGCCTTTGGTCATCCCTCCACCTGCCACTCCCTCGGCTCAATCCACCGAACCCACTGGCCATACTGGTCAGGGCGGCATTAGCCAGCCAGGGTCTGCGCCACAGTCCAAGAGGAGGAAGGTTGCACCTGCAGCACAGGCTGGGACCCCACACACAGCCACGACCTCCTGCACGTCGAGGAAGAAGCCTTTCTGTAAGCAGGAACTGGACTTCCTCGTGGACTACGTGCGGGGACACAGCCGTAACATGCTAGTGGGTGCCAATAGTCAGACTACGGCTGCCCAACGTGACACCCACTGGAAGCATGTTGCGGAACATGTCAGTTCATTCGGCCATGAGGTGCGCACGGCGCAGGAGTGCAAAAAGCACTGGAATGACATCAAGCGCAGCACTAAGGCTAAGCGTGCCTCAAATTACAACTTGACTCTGGTGACTGGCGGTGGGCCTGCACCAGAGGAGGAAGAACTCACTCCGCATGAGGCTCTCGTTGCGGAGTTCATACCACCAGAATTGGTCGAAGGTGTGGGAGAGATGCTGGACTTTGATGCCCAGTCCAGTGAGTGTTGAAGCGTAGTTGTTG
This sequence comes from Ambystoma mexicanum, assembly GCF_040938575.1. Taxonomy (NCBI): domain Eukaryota; kingdom Metazoa; phylum Chordata; class Amphibia; order Caudata; family Ambystomatidae; genus Ambystoma; species Ambystoma mexicanum. The sequence goes on from NC_090938.1 coordinate 79,151,870, forward strand.
AGGACGTGTGTGTTTCACTTGTGGGATGTGTTGTGCATGATTGCTGCTACATGTGACGTGTACATGGTTCTGATGTGTAAGTAATGCAATGCTACCGTCATGCATGTCTCCTCTGCCTGCATGCGGGACTCCATGTGGGCATGCTCCCTTGCCCCTCCTCCGCCACTCTGCACCCCAGTTCCACCTTTGCACTGGTCTGCTACATTCTTGCCAATGTGTAGTTTCTTGTTCATGTGTCCTGTGTAGATGCTAACTTCCAGCTTAGAAACTGCCAGACATATGCCGTGTGGTACAGCCTTAGTACTCGATGCAGGGTATCCCACTTGTACTGTGCATGGGTCAGATGTCCCGCAGGGACATGAGTGCCCATTCATGCTCCATGTGCATTGCACGCATGCCCCTATGTGTCCTTGACTGGATGATCACTGTAATATGAGTCCTTGGTTACATACATTGCCTGCCATATCATCGGCCTCCCCATGTCAACTGTGGCTCAGTCCTGTGTTGCACACATGTTTAGGCAATGACAATCTGTGTGGCTCACAGGCCTCAGCCTGTTCAATGGCCAATGACTCTGTCCAACTCTTGTCGTGTCTTCTTCACACGTGGCTGGCCTCCGGATCTTCCATCATGTGTCCTGCCCACTGTCCCAGCATCATTAGCAGTGTTGTAATTTGATTCACAATAAGCTGTTGATGCCAGTCAACACTGCTTGTCAATACACAGGTGTATGGGCAGCCTTTTGATACCATGCTAGGCATCCCTGCTTTGGTACTGGGGTGGAGGGGTGCTTGGCTGCTAGACATGGTACACATTGAATACACAATGCACGTGATGTCTGAATTTGACATTGCACTGCCTTCACATTTCCTGGCACACACCATGGAGTGCTTGTACATGTAGGTAGTGCGTGGCGTACACATTTTCAGCACTGCATAGACCCACTTCCATGCAAACTGCCACCTTTCAACAGGTCTGATCACAGTGGCTATTCTAAGTAGACCCAGCATGCATTCCAGGTCATATGTTGTGTGTCACATGTCTGCCGGATGCCTTTGCTGTCGGTGTGTGTGTGTGTTGTGTGCTTCTGACATGTGTAGTGACCTTTTCCTCTCTATTTTTCAGGTGATGACGCAATGGATGCAGAGGATGGTGTTGTCATGCCAGACACAGGGTTGGTAAGACCACATCAACCCGGCACTAGTGGGGGTCGTGGGGTGGTAGGCCACGAAACCCCCCAAGTGCTGCAGTCCATCCTGTCTCTGGCTGCCTATGAGTCCAGCCTTGATGACGACTCTGACGTCCATGTTGAGTTGGATGACCATCAAGTCCATGTGTCAGGGGTGAGTGATTCTGATGTGGACACTCCTCTGTCTGCGACACCTGCACTGAGGGATCAGACAGTCTTGGTTCCTCCGCCCGTGGTGGATCGGGACGCAGGGTCACCCTCCACACCAGTCACTGATGTGCCTGGGACATCACGTCGACGGGGGCATGTAGTCGTGCAGCCGCAGGCGGTGCCAACACAGCGAGGACCTCCGGTCCTTGGGTCCCGCAGGAGTCAAGCCCGGCAACGCGGTCGCCGCGCGCAACCGCTGTATACTGAGTGAGAGCAAGACATGACTGCCAATTCCGAACGGCAGGGGGCAGCAATGGAGAACATCGCTGAGAGCATGGAGCGTGTGGCCCGATCTGTGCTCCCCCCTGCTAGGCAGGTGCTTCTCCAGCAGCAGGCGGCACGGTCCACGGCCCGCTCGCTCAGGCTGGGCATGGTGGCCGCAGACAGGGCACGCCAGGCTGAAATGTCGTCTCTGCGTCAAGCAATTGCTGCTCACGCAGAGGCGCACATGGATGCCCTGAGGGAGGAGTATGCCTCCCTCAGATCCACTCTGGGTGTCCTTATGATGTCCCAGAGGCAGCAGGCAGAGGAGAGGTTTGCACAGCTTGAGCGCACCATCTCGGCTGAGCTACAGGCTTGCCGGGAGGTGCAGCGGTTGTCCAGCCAGGCCTTGCAGGAGGAACTCCGTGTTACATGTGCTACCTTGCAAGAGGAAGCACGTGTATCACGTGAGGTTCTGCATGCAGACCTATGTAACATCGCCACACAGAACCAGGCTCACCTGTCCGGCAGACTTGCTGCCGACGAGGGGCAAGCTGCGGCTAGGCGTGGCCAGGCTACTGTGCCACGTCCTCCTTTCCAGGATGAGCCAGACTCGGACGACCATCTATCTCCCACATAGGTCGTGCTGTGCAGGCGTTGAGCCCATGGAGGTATTTTTTTTTGGCTCAGCATCATCGCATGTGGATGTTGAGCAGCACCCTGTACCTCCCCCCTCCTGGGTGCCTCCCCTCCCCCCGGGTCGTATGTGGCCATTTTTGATTTTTCTTTTAGTTTAGTTAGTTAAGTTTCTGTTTGATAGTTAGTTTAAATAGGTAATGTAGGTTTTCCATAGTTAGTGTAATTAGTTAATAGTTGAGTTAGTTTAAAATTTGTAGTCTATTGTGCTTTCATGTGACAGTGCAGTGCCTTGTGGTTTTTGAAGGCATCCACTGTCTGTTCCAGCTGGGCCCTTCATGGTTGTCTTGTGTATGTGTTTGCTGCTTGGGTTCCTTGACTCACATATGCCACTCCTGCCTCCCTTATCCATGGGCTCGCAAGGATGGTTCGGTGTTACAGAATTTTACACAAGGGCTTTGGACTGTCATATCTGTGGCATGTCTGGTGCTTTGTGACTTGTGTTGACACCCCTAGTGGGGATGATTTAGGTGTAATTGTCCACTGTTCAGCTTTTGCTAGATGGGGTGTGTCATGATTAATGTGGACATTGATTGCTATGCATTGTGTATTATGTCTCATATCTTTCCTGTACACGTGCCTGTTGCAATTCATGCTGTAGATAGTGTTCCACACTTTGGAAGTCAAAGACGGACTGATGGTGTGATTTGTGATGTGACTCTCTGACATGGTCAAGTAATGAGATGCCTGATGAGACACACACAGATCACTTTGATGCATTAATCATTTGTTTCATGCACTTTCTGCAGGGGGATGAGGCACCAGAGCACCTTTGCCAGCAGACATGGCCCATTGGACGACGGAATTCCTGACCCGTTTGTTGGTGCCCACATGTGTGCACGAGCAGAGCCACAGTGATTGCAGACCCACATCCTAGAACTGCTGACATGTTCCAAGGAACTCCAGGCAAGGTGAGCATCACAGGGGGGCCACGACACAGCAAAGCTTGCACCAGGCGAGTTGCACATGCAGGCTTAGTCACAGCACTGAGGGTGAGCTTAGATGAATATTGGTGTTGAAGCACACAATGCAGCTCAGATGTGTTTGTGGACTGATGGCTGTTGATAGTAGGGTTGTCTGGGACACATGCAGGGGCAGTGGCACATACCCTGCGGTACACCAAGGTTCATTGAGGCACTTGTATCAACCATGTAGCCTTCCGAGACATGGAAAGGGGCAGCTCACAGGGACATACAGCAAGGGACATACTTGGGTGCAGTGCATGTCTATTCCACGTACTTCATGATAAATGCACTGCCAACTTTGTTTTGGTCATGGTGGTACGCAACTTGCTCTGTAGTCATGGCTTGCCATATGGGTCTGTCTGCTTACCCAGGGAACATTGCATGTTGTGTGAATTGTGACACATTGGTGTTCCATTTGCCACGCACCCACCAGCGCCTGACTTACTGCATTGACTGTGTATGACCTGTCACAGGGGTGATGTTATATATGGGTACAAAGCATCGAGCACTGATTGTCTGTTTGTAGAGTAGTTTGTTGCTATGGGGCATGTTTTGTGTTGTGTTTTCGTGTAATTGGCACATACAGGTTGTTGACTGTGTCTCTCTTTGCAGCATTGCAGTGCTCCTGTAACCGGCCCTGAGAGTGCGCAGGCAGGAGGCCAGCACTCAAAACCAGAGCTAAGTGTCTTGTTGTTTTCCTTACAAACTGCCCTGCATAGGCTTGCTGGGGAGTGTACTGATGCACGGATGTATGTGTGGTCCTATTTGGTATGTTTTTTTCCCTAATCACCCGTGATCCTATGCAATTATGAAACCTGTACCCTCTACCCGGTGTTCCTGCTTCCCGTGCCTATCCAAGCAACGTTCCCTGACCCTCTTTTCCCACTGGGGTTGCGGATGCCTGTGTAAGCCCCGAACTTGCAGGCGCCAAAACCCTAGAGGGGGTGGTTGGTTCGTACCACTCCTGAGCCTGGACTACAGAAGGCCATGACAATGATGTCCAAGTTTGTTTGGATTGTGTATGTGTTCATGCAGGTTGTACATTTTCGTGCATTCCCTAGTTTCATGTGTCATTCCTCCTCCCCTCACCTGCCACTCATTCCAGTCATCCAGTGTGTCTACACCTGTCCCGACTGCATATCCCTGAACCTCATTCCCCACCATGATCTCAGGGGCCTGTGTGAGTTTGACCTTGCAGGCACCCGGGACATGGTGTGGGTGGTTGTTTCATGAGACTCCCGCGCCTGTACAGGGGACCTGTGACAGTACACATCCATTCATGGTGCATCATCCTATGTCATGTACCACACATGTCTCACATCCTGTCGTGACATTGTTCTGCTGTGCTACCTTGGTTGTTGCATCACTGTGGTAGTACTTGGCGTTTGTGAGGTACTGCTACGTCATGTCATCTACTGGAGGGTGTTTGGGTTCGTTTTCATGCCTTGGATTTTGTGATTTTGGAAATGAGTGTGGATTCTGAGGGTTCAGGCATCTTTTTACACACAAGGTGGGAGATGGACACGAAGGGTAAAGGTGATCCTGTGGCCAGGTGGAAATGAGGGTTGGAGGCTCCATGACCCAGGTGCAGTTGTTCAGCGGGTCATGGTTATTTGCGCGGGAGGGGGGGTTGTTGTTGATAGTTGCATTGCCCTGCAGTGTGATGGGAACTCTGACATTGTAATGTTGTTGTCCTATGTACATGTTGTGTTCTGCTGATCAATGCCTGTTCATGTGTTGTGTTTTCCTTTCAGGTGCGAGGGGATAGTTGTGGTTTGACATGCTGGGGTGTACACATGGTGGATGTTCACATGTGATGTGTAGGGAACACTGATGGTCACTTGAGTGCACATGCACATGTGGAGTGCATGTCCCTGCAGAACCACACACTTGCACTCGGATGCACTCCATGTACTCCCACCCTTGCATATCCACGTGTACACTGTTTGCCTTCTGGTGCCCACTGTGTCCCGGCAGCACATGTTCTGTGACCGATTATGGTTCCAGTACATGCCAAATTTGATGTTTGATGTAGTCTGTCACTTAGATGTGATGCTCAGGGTGTGCATCACACGCAATGGCTGTTCACTTTGCTGTGTGCTGAGCAGTGTGATGCAGGAGTGGGACACTGCACACATGAGCTGCAGTGTTGATTTTGCAATGCATAATGTGCATAAAGACAGGCATTCATTGTGATGTTACGTCTACGACTGTTGCAATGCATTTGGAAACGACTTATTTTGGGTGGGACATTTTGTTGGTCTGTCATTTCATCTGATTCCGGGTCAGGCATCATTGTCCGATGCCACTGTACATTTAGGACATGGCAATGTGTACCTTATTGTTACTGCGTCAGTGTATGGGTATTGCTTGCCATGTCATGTTGATGTTTGGGAGGGTTTGAGTGACATGATAGTGATGGCCATGGCCTGTTTTGCAGGTGTGTGTGATGCACACCTTGCATGTCCAGGTCATCCGCTTCTCAGAGCAACTAGCTGGGGGTAGGTTTCTCTCCGCAGCAGGGCCCTCCCCCTGGAACAGACTTCCTGCCTGACTTGAACTTGAGGGGAACCATCTCCAGTTCTGGAAGCACCTCAAGACCTTCCTCTTTGCTTCTGCTTACTCTCTGCCTCTCCCTTGCAGAATTCTTCACTGGAACTGCACAGGAGCTGCTACTGGGACACTCTCACCAACCTCGGTCCCTGGCCCAGCCACTGTCCACTTGCACTGCCACCCTGGCAACCCCTGCACTGCAGTACTGTCTCTCTATCCCTACAGCCCTCCCTTCCCAGCACTTGTCTGCACTTATCTTTGCAGTTGCCACCAGGCGACCTTTGTATTATTCTTTTGGCCTACTTCCCCTGTACTGGACTCCCCCCCACCCTTCCCCTTGCACTTTTCCCTTCCCCCTACCCCTGCACTTGCACAATCTCAATGACACCTGCGTAGTAGTACCGTTCTCTGTGTTCCCTTGTTCCCCCCCCTGCCTCATTGCGCCTTGGAATACTTGTGTATGGCCCATGTCATGTCACATGTCATATGTGTGCATTTTGGTTGCACAGGATAGCTTGTGTTTAAGTAGCTAGGGATGCAGACGATGTGGCACTTCCATGGCAACTATCTCAGGGTGGTAGGGTTGTGACAGTTGACTGTCACTTTGTCATCATCGATTGTCACCTGGTATGTGCCAGGCCTGTGTGCACTCCGCAGGGGTGGGAGTTTAGGTGAAAAATGTGGCCACAAGCTGGGTCCGGGCTTCCTCGCCACGTGCCCTGTCCCCTCCCATGGGCAGCGCCTGTGCCTGTGGTTGGGGATGTGGGGGCACCACCATGTCCACCGGGACGCCCTGCCGTGTTGCAACATTGTGCAGGACACATGCTGCCACAATGATCCTGCACACTACTGGTGGTGCATAGAGTAGTTGCCCACCAGAGCGGTCAAGGGAGCGGAAACGTGACTTGAGCACTCCGAATGTGCGCTCCACTATGCCCCTGGTTGCAATATGGGCGGCGTTGTATCTTACCTGGGGTGGTGTGGTGGGGTTCCGGATTGGCGTCATCATGTGGTTGCTCAGAGGGTAGGCACTGTCCCCTGGGGAGGTGATAATAATTGAGATTATTAGGGTTTGGATATTTGTCTGTGTGTGACTTGCATGCATGTGCAAGGGCATTTGTACTGACCTAGGAGCCATGTGTCGCCATGCTGCCCAGCTTCCAGGGCCCGGCTCAGGGCGGACATTCTGTATATGAAACTGTCATGGGTGGAGCCAGGGTAGTTTGCATAGACAGAGGTGATGATTCCCTTTGCATCGCATACCACCTGTACATTGATGGAATGCCAGTGCTTGCGGTTTCGGTAGATGTGCTCAGTGGCCCTAGGTGGACGTAGGGCCACATGGGTGCAATCTATGGCACCGAGCACTTTGGGGAAGTGTGCCACCCTGAAAAAATCCAGGACAACGGCCTGCCTTTCTGCGGGTGTTCTGGGCATGTATATGTGCCTGCGGACTGAGGGGCGCGCTGTCATGATTGCCAGTACCTGGTGTAGGCAGCATGACTGCGTGGCCTGTGAGACCCCCCCCACTATGGCAGTGGTCCGCTGAAACGACCCAGTGGCCAAAAAATGCAAGACATTGAGCAGCTTCTCCAAGGGGCTCAATTCTTGGGAGCAAAGGGTGGGGGATGTGAGGTCATCTTCCCACTCCCTGACCAGGTCTAGGATGATATGGGGTGGAAACCTATACCTGCCGTAGACCTGGTCGTCAGGCATCCCAAAAAGGCTTGTCCGTGGTGCAAAAATGCGTGCCCTGGCTATTCTCCTCCTCCTGCGGTGTCCCACAATCAGTGCAGCAACAAATGGGGCATTCATCGTCGCTGTATATACGCGTTTGTTGTTTGCGCGCACTTTTATGCTGTGCGCGGGCGCGGGACGCCTCCGTGTGGGCGGACTCGTTGGTTTCCCGTATTCGGGTGTCATCGCGTGTGATCGGAGGGGAGCGAGCGTACACGCGATTGGCCTGGGTACGTGTGTTTCGGGGTGCGCGGGTAGTTCCACACGCCATTGGCCTGGGTACGTGTGTTTCGGGGTGCGCGGGTAGTTCCACACGCCATTGGCCTGGGTATGTGTTTTTCCGGGTGTGCGGGTAGTTCCACACGCGATTAGCCTGGGTACGTGTGTTCCGGGGTGGCGTGAACTTTCACACGCGATTGGTTGAAATCCACGTGTGTTCTGTCATCACGTGCAATGAGGGATACACCCTCGCACGACACGTCACAGACGCGCTGAGGGCCTTTGGTCCAATGAAAATGCGTATGCGTGCAGACGCGCTTACGCGCTAAGGGCCTTTCCTCGAATTACACGCTGACGTGCAGAATTTTCACGTGCCAAATCACTCCGTATCAAGCTGGCCACGCGTAAGCACACGGAAGACCACGCTCCTGCCCAGAAGGCCGAACTACTGCCCCCCAGAGCCCCGAGCACGCTCCCACCTGCCATCTGCTGCTGCCTGACTGCCTGCTGCCCACGTGCCCTGCCATTTGCTAGCTGCACATCAGCCAGGGGTGCTGTTGGTGTGACCACCCCTGCTGGAACCAAAGACTCCCGACTGGGATTCCATCGCTCCACAGCCCAGCCCCAGGACCCAGTTGCCCACCCACTCCTGCCTCTGGGGTTGTCATGTCGGGGCAAACACCATCTGTGACCACTGACAACCCCCGGCCAGAGAGGCAGAGGGGCACCAGCTTCAGTGCCACCGAAGTTGGTGTCCTGGTGGAGCAAGTCCTGGGGCAGTATGATGCCCTCTTCGGAAGTTCCCGCGCCGACAAGGAAGGACGGACTCGGATCTGGACTGACATCGTGACTGCCATCAACGCGGAGGGGGTGGCAGTCCGCGACTTCCAACATGTCAAGAAGCGCTGGGAGGACTTCAGGTCCAGGACCCTGAACAAGGCCCGGCGCCTCTTGAAATCAGCGGATGCCAAGGGGCGCCGGGGCCACTTGTCGGAGGAACAGATGAGGGTCCTGGAACACATATCCCCAGCGCTCCACGTCCAGGTCCTTGAGAGGCAGACCCGTCTGGAGTCGAGCGGTGAGTGTACATGCACCCTGATTGTGAGCAGTGCGTGTGGTGATTGTTCAGTAGTGTGCAGGTTGCACATCTGTTTGTATGGGGTCGAGTATGGGTGCGGGTGTACAGGTCCGTGGGGCTGACACATGCGAAGGCTGTAATGTGTGAGACATGGATGGTGCCTGTGTGTGTGGGCTTGCATGCCAAATGCAGTTGTGTGGGCACACAAGTTTGTATGAATGTGTATGTGAGTAGACATGTCCGTGATGTCACGCATGTATGTTGTTTTCAGCTGCATGTATCAGCGCTGTGTGCATGTGCATGTGTGTGTATTTGACAAGGGTGCAACAGTGATGCAACATGGATGCATGTGACAGCGGTATGTGGAAGCCTGATGGGCAGATGTGACATGGATGCCCGTCTGAACACTGCGACACTTGCCAGAGGTGTACACATGCATGCAAGTGTGGTGGTGTGTGTACATGTGTGGTGCACTTCCTGGGTTGCATGTGATGTCTGGCTCACCTTTGGCTGCTCATGCTGTTGTATGTGTATGGATGGTGTTGGCAGTTGCGATATGGCTGTGGTATGGCTCGTGTGTGCGAGTTGTAATGACATGTGTGTTGGGGATCGTGATGACATGTCTGAGGTTTGCCAATGCCACTCATGTACAACTGTCATGTGTGTATGTGTCCATTGTACAGTGCCCTGATACCTGTGTTTTGTTTCTCCCTGTCTGCAGCGTCAACTGATGAAGAGGGCGGAGAAGGTGCTGTGGAGCACAGCAGCGGGGATCCCACCGCCAGCCGGAGACGCAAGGCCCGGCTCCCCTCCCATGTTGTCATCTCGTCGGGGAGTGAGGAGTCCGGTGCCGCGTCCCAGGCCGCAGCTGCCGGGGGGAGGTCCAAGAGGCGGAGGTTGCAGTTGGACTCCTCGGCAGCAGAAGGGGCAGCTGGGACCCCACAGGGCCCAACGGGGGAAGATGGCACAGAGTCATCCAGGTTGGTGGGGGGTTTGGTGGAGGAGGAGGCCGTGCAAGCACCAGAGACGGGGTCTGGGGGTGGGGATCCCACTGGTGCTAGTGGTGCAGTGCAGGACCAGGGACAGGAGGCAGCACAGGCCGCCGCGGAGGTGCCTGTGTGCAATCCTGTCCCTGATCCTGTCCCTGCATCATCTTGCACCAGCAGGGATGCCTATGTCCAGACCAGTTTTCAGGCAGGGGATGAGCTGACGTCAACTGGCCTTCCTCTGCCTGCGGACGTGGCTATCCAGGCCCGGGTTGAGCCTGTCCTGGCTGGTGTGGCGTTGCGTCAACGGGTCATGCGAGGTGACCTGCAGTCTTTTCATGAAGAGACTGCACGTCATCTCGAATGGCTCGTTGACCACGTCAGCCTGCTGGGACAGGTCACCCAGGCCGGATTCCTCCGTCTGATGGGGCTTGCCACGACCCCCTCCTCAGCTGGACCCCCTACGCGCCAGTCGTACTCTGTGCCATCTTCCCACCCATCAGTCACCTGGGTGCCCTGTGGAGCTGCCTCTGACGGTGCGGCCAGGCTGGTGGAGGAGGCATCCCTGCCACAGTCGGGAGTCGGACGTCCAGCAGGGGTGGCCACGTCAACGACTGCACCCCAGCCGGCGGAGGATGTGCAGGCAGCAGGAGGCAGTGCAGGGGCAGAGGCACAGCAGCAGCAGCACCATGGTGGGAGCCATGAAGGCTCGGGGCCTTCGACATCGGAGGGGCAGGCATCGGCCGGAGGGCAGGAGGACCCAGGACAAAAAGTGTCTTCCGTGTGGCAGCGGTTGGGCCACGCCATAGATGCGGAGCGGCAGCGGGCGGAAGAGGCACGGCTCTCAATGGTCAGGGCGGAGAACTCCATGCAGAGGGCCCTGAGGCGGACCGAGTGCCTCGAGGCAATCCGCAGGGGTTTGGAGGTGGACACGTCAACGGCCCTGCGGACCCTCGGGGCCATGGAGGAGGACCGCCTCCGGGACATTGAGGAGGAGTTCGATGATGCCCTGGCCCGGCACATCCAGAAGTGAGCCGTGGAACTAGGCCGCTGCCCTTGTACATAGTTATGTAGGTAGTGTTAGGTTTCATTTTTGTTTTTGTTTCATTTGGACCTTTTGGACATTGGCCACATTTTTGTATATATTTTTTTATTAGTTAGTGTAGTTAGATAGGTTTCCTTTATTTTGTTGGGATAATGGACCCTGGCTTCTTGCATTGTACATAGTTGTAGACTTGTACATACTTTCTTTTTTAACATTCACCATGGATCAATGGCTTTTAGTTTTATTTCCCATTGGATTTTGTTTTGTGGACATGGACTTTGTACAACATTACTTTTGATTTCAATATTCTTTTTTTTTTTAAATTTTGAACGGACATGCTTCTTTTCATTTTTTTACATTCACATTTCTGTTTCTTCATTTTTGATTCTATTCATGTTTCCTTTAATACATTATTTTTTTGTTGAACTTCAATGTGTGGTATCTCATTGTTTTCATGCATTTCATGTTCTGTGTTTTGAGATTCACTGACACCCATTGGGTGTATGTGAGGGACATGTGTTTGTTTCGGAACTTGCAATTGGTGTTCTGTGATGTAATTGCAAATTATGAGTGGGTGGATGCAATACTCGGGTGGGTGTTTTGCATTTGGGGGCTGACCATAGAGACCAGGGTTCTGGATTGTGATGACATGTTGGGTGGGGAACATGAGTTGGACATGGGTGGGGGCCTGGTGGAGGCTGCCCCTGCACTGCTGGGCGGTGGGGGTGGTGGGAGACATGGGTGGGGGCCTGGTGGAAGCTGCCCCTGCACTGCTGGGGGGTGGGGGTGCAAGGGGACATGAGTGGGGGCCTGCTGGGGGGTGGGGGTGCAAGGGGACATGAGTGGGACATGGTTGGGGGCCTGCTGGCAGGTGCCCCACAGTGCTGGGGGGTGGGGGCGCAAGGGGGACATGAGTGGGGGCCTGCTGGGGGGTGGGGGTGCAAGGGGACATGGTTGGGGGCCTGCTGGCAGGTGCCCCACAGTGCTGGGGGGTGAGGGTGCAAGGGGACATGAGTGGGGGCCTGCTGGGGGGTGGGGGTGCAAGGGGACATGAGTGGGACATGGGTGGGGGCCTTGTGGAGGCTGCCCCTGGTGACTGGAGGGGTGGGGCTGGTGGGAGACATGGGTGGGGGCCTGGTGGAGGCTGCCCCTGGTGACTGGAGGGGTGGGGGTGGTGGGAGACATGGGTGGAGGCCTGGTGGAGGCTGCCCCTGGTGACTGGAGGGGTGGGGGTGGTGGGAGACATGGGTGGGGGCCTGGTGGAGGCTGCCCCTGCACTGCTGGGGGGTGGGGGTGCTGGGAGACATGGGTGGGGGCCTGGTGGAGACTGCCCCTGCACTGCTGGGGGGTGGGGGTGGTGGGAGACATGGGTGGGGGCCTGGTGGAGGCTGCCCCTGGTGACTGGAGGGGTGGGGCTGGTGGGAGACATGGGTGGGGGCCTGGTGGAGGCTGCCCCTGGTGACTGGAGGGGTGGGGGTGGTGGGAGACATGGGTGGGGGCCTGGTGGAGGCTGCCCCTGGTGACTGGAGGGGTGGGGGTGGTGGGAGACATGGGTGGGGGCCTGGTGGAGGCTGCCCCTGCACTGCTGGGGGGTGGGGGTGCTGGGAGACATGGGTGGGGGCCTGGTGGAGATTGCCCCTGCACTGCTGGGGGGTGGGGGTGGTGGGAGACATGGGTGGGGGCCTGGTGGAGGCTGCCCCTGGTGACTGGAGGGGTGGGGCTGGTGGGAGACATGGGTGGGGGCATGGGTGGGGGCCTGGTGGAGGCTGCCCCTGGTGACTGGAGGGGTGGGGGTGGTGGGAGACATGGGTGGGGGCCTGGTGGAGGCTGCCCCTGGTGACTGGAGGGGTGGGGGTGGTGGGAGACATGGGTGGGGGCCTGGTGGAGGCTGCCCCTGGTGACTGGAGGGGTGGGGGTGGTGTGAGACATGGGTGGGGGCCTTGTGGAGGCTGCCCCTGGTGACTGGGTGGTGGGGGTGGTGGGAGACATGGGTGGGGGCCTTGTGGAGGCTGCCCCTGGTGACTGGAGGGGTGGGGGTGGTGGGAGACATGGGTGGGGGCCTGGTGGAGGCTGCCCCTGGTGACTGGGTGGTGGGGGTGGTGGGAGACATGGGTGGGGGCCTTGTGGAGGCTGCCCCTGGTGACTGGAGGGGTGGGGGTGGTGGGAGACATGGGTGGGGGCCTGGTGGAGGCTGCCCCTGGTGACTGGAGGGGTGGGGGTGGTGGGAGAAATGGATGGGGGCCTGGTGGAGGCTGCCCCTGGTGACTGGAGGGGTGGGGTGGTGGGAGACATGGGTGGGGGCCTGGTGGAGGCTGCCCCTGGTGACTGGAGGGGTGGGGGTGGTGTGAGACATGGGTGGGGGCCTGGTGGAGGCTGCCCCTGGTGACTGGAGGGGTGGGGCTGATGGGAGACATGGGTGGGGGCCTGGTGGAGGCTGCCCCTGGTGACTGGAGGGGTGGGGGTGGTGGGAGACATGGGTGGGGGCCTGGTGGAGGCTGCCCCTGGTGACTGGAGGGGTGGGGGTGGTGGGAGACATGGTTGGGGGCCTGCTGGGGGGTGGGGGTGCAAGGGGACATGGTTGGGGGCCTGCTGGCAGGTGCCCCACAGTGCTGGGGGGTGGGGGTGGTGGGAGACATGGGTGGGGGCCTGGTGGAGGCTGCCCCTGCACTGCTGGGGGGTGGGGGTGCTGGGAGACATGGGTTGGACATGGGTGGGGGCCTGGTGGAGGCTGCCCCTGCACTGCTGGGGGGTGGGGGTGGTGGGAGACATGGGTGGGGGCCTGGTGGAGGCTGCCCCTGGTGGCTGGGGGGTGGGGGTGCAGGGGGACATGAGTGGGGGCCTGCTGGGGGGTGGGGGTGCAAGGGGACATGTGGCTTGGCTGGGGGGCATGCCCATGGTGGATGGGCTGCCTGCGGGACATGACCAGGGGTGCAGGGTAGTCCCCTGTGGTGTGGGCTGCCTGCAGAGGTCGTGGAGGGGGTAGAGGGGAGACCTGGGAGGACCCACACTGGCAATTCACCTCTTCAACTTCCCGCACACCTACGTAATACACTGCCCCACTCGCACAGGCCCAATCGCGTGTAGGATTTCTCGCGCACCCCTGAAATCCACGTACCCAGCCCAATCGCGTGTATATTTTCTCGCGCACCCCTGAAATCCACGTACCCAGGCCAATCGCATGTAGATTTTCTCGCGCACCCCTGAAATCCACGTACCCAGGCCAATCGCGTGTAGAATTTCTTGCGCACCCCTGAAATCCACGTACCCAGGCCAATCGCGTGTAGATTTTCTCGCGCACCCCTGGAATCCACGTACCCAGGCCAATCGCGTGTAGAATTTCTCGCGCACCCCTGAAATCCACGTACCCAGGCCAATCGCGTGTAGATTTTCTCGCGCACCCCTGAAATCCACGTACCCAGGCCAATCGCGTGTAGAATTTCTCACGCACCCCTGAAATCCACGTACCCAGCCCAATCGCGTGTAGATTTTCTCGCGCACCCCTGAAATCCACGTACCCAGGCCAATCGCGTGTAGAATTTCTCGCGCACCCCTGAAATCCACGTACCCAGCACAATCGCGTGTAGAATTTCTTGCGCACCCCTGAAATCCAGGTACCCAGGCCAATCGCGTGTAGAATTTCTCGCGCACCCCTGAAATCCACGTACCCAGCCCAATCGCGTGTAGAATTTCTCGCGCACCCCTGTAATCCACGTACCCAGGCCAATCGCGTGTAGATTTTCTCGCGCACCCCTGTAATACACGTACCCAGGCCTATCGCGTGTGGGGACACCCGCACACCCCTGAAATACACGCTCCCCGCTCTGCGTTTGCTGCTGCCCTTTGCGCTGGATTGGGGATTTTGATGGCTTTTCCCTGCGCAAGGGGCGTTCTTGGGGGCGTAACTGACGCTGCTGCAGGGTCGCTGCGCCACTCTGCGCCACGGCTGGTTGTGGATGTTGGAATCCATGAATACGCTGTGCGCCTGAATGTGTTTCGGCGCACGCGGCTGGCGCAGACTACCGCACGCGCACACTGTGCGCCAGCCGCGTGCGCCACTTGTGCGCCGAATTCTATGAATTGGCCCCTCAATCTCCAACACAGCTGGGCTGGAGAAAATATTAAAATTATCCTTATATTGTAGAGTAATGCTTAAACGTAACTTTGACGTGGAGCAAGGACTAGTTAATGGGGCACTGCGCACAGTTGTTGGATTTCAAACATACCCACGTGACAACAACATTCAGTTTGTCAAAATTCTCTTTGACAAACTTAAAGCAGTAAAAAGGATAGGGCGCCCAACAGCCCGATTCCTTCTCTTCAAAGACATGTATGTACGTAGAGAACAATTTTCTATAACTCTTGCATATGCAGTCACCATTCATAAATCCCAAGGTCTTACCATAGACAAAGCATTGATAGATATAGGAAACACAGTCTTTAAAGAAGGCATGGGCTACGTAGCAATATCACACTTACGTACACTTGACGGTCTATTTCTAATCAACTTTGATGCAAATAAAGTGAATGCTAATATTCCTTGCATTTTAGAATACAATAGACTACATTCACTGTACACCCTCCATCTGAAATCATATCTTGTTCCAGAAAAAGGAAAACGTTGTAAAGAAAACTAATTCAAACAGTAATGCAACAGGATCTGACTGCAAATCCTTCAAAGAGTGTAAAATAAGCTAATACTTCATTAATTACCACAAGCAAAAAAGAACCTATTAGTGAAAGTAAATCAGGTAGTTATTCAAAGAAGGAACACAAACTCAGAAAAAATCACTCGGACACAGAACTATCTGGTCCATTCAAATTTTCAAATGAAACTGGTGTAAGTTGCTACGCAAATGTAGCAATTAATATTCTATTTCAATTGCCTCCAATTGTTAACAACATTTACTCACACAGTACAGACCAATTGTGTTTGCAAATGTTAGTCCTTCATAGAAACGCAAAAAACAATCCTGACAACATGTATAGTGTTCACGGAATAAGACAAGAATTGGGCTACTTGCTGGAATGGTGAGGTTCACTATAAACTCACAAGAAGATCCACAAGAATTTCTAATGTACTTACTACAAGTACTCGAAAACAAAAACATACCCATAAATGAAATCTTCCCGATTTCATACATGTGGAAACATACGTGCACTCTCTGCAACAATGTGACACAGGAACAAATCCCTAATGAGCAATTTGTGTATGTATCCATACCTAATTGTGAATCCATTCCATTTCAGCAACTTGTACAAAATGCAAACTATGGCAGATTATGTAGTATCTGCAATTCAGATAATAGCTCCACCTTTCTGATACAAACACATAGTAACTACATAATAATAATGCTTCTTCGTTATAATGCAGATGGTACCAAAAACAACTGCAAGCTGACTGGATTCACACACGGTCACTTGGTCACTTGGTAAGAAAACCTTCACAACAATAGGTATAATCTACCACACAGGAGCCACAACCAATGCCGGTCACTACACTGCATATATTAAAAAGAAATGTGGATGGTTTGAATGTAATGATAGTAGCATTACTCTAAAGCAGAGAATACCAGCAAATCTTACAAACGCTTATTTAATCTTCTTAAAGACGACATTTTATAACTAATGTGTACTTCAACATAACGCAAAATCAATTAAAAGACTATAAACAGTTAGAATACGCCAAAAGTTATCTAACTGCCAAAGATTGTATAACAACCACACAGATAAATGAATACCACTGAATTGTAACAAAAAATACACAGTTAGAATACGCCAACAGGTATCTAACTGTTTAAAAAATATGCAACAAGCCAACATATAGAACATTAACCAGAAACAACAAGTGAACACTCAAAGGAAACAACAAAATAGTTTGTAGCATAGCAAAGAAAGGTTTTTTTTTATTCTGACAAGGATTTTTTTTTCCCCCAGACCCAATGATTTGAAAAACAAAAACAGAAACTGAGTAAAATGCACAGTACACTGGTTTGTAAACTAAATATGAGGGTACGAAAAAGCTAAAATGTCTATTATACAATGTAATACATTTTCATAAAATACAAACACTAACATGCTCTTTTCTTTTATCACAGAAATTGAAAAAGAATATTTCCTACAAGTACTAAAGTCATGTAAGAAATATATCGAGTCTCAACAAATTAAACAGTAAGTATAATTTCACACATTTCATACATATTCAAATCTAATAATAATAATAATTTGGCATTTATATAGCGCTACGAACCCTCAGGTATCTGAGCGCTGCTTATTATTACCCACGGTGTGTGGTGCTCATTTATCGACCTCGGAAGGATGAAGCGCTGAGTTTGGCGCTGCCGGGATTCGAACCTGCGTTCGCAGGCTCTGCACTGATGTCAAAGCGAGCGCTCTACTCGCTGTGCCCCTTGACCGGCTATATGTGTGGTCTATGGCTGTAATATGGTACAGTGGCTGTCGGCAGGCCCTAGAGTCTTGGATGTATAACCTAGGGTCTACGCCTTGCGACCATGCAGCCAAGACTGTAGGTCCTACCCACAACCACTGCAGCATATCACACCCATACATCACACCCATACTATTGAATATCTATCTGGTAGGTGTGGGTGTATCTATTGCTGTGATATGCTGAGGTGGTTGTGGCACCACGCGTGTCCTTAGAACAGTTTCAACTTGCCTGCGCACAGCACGGATGGAAATACTATCCTTATGAGACCCCTCATTTTCAGTACTTACAAACATCCTGGACAGCGCGGCCATGGCAAATACATCATTAGCACCTGCCGCCTAAACAAATACAGTATTTCACCCATCTCTTACTCTCTGAACCTCCCCAAGCACTCTGACACACCAAAACACTCCCCAAAAAACATTTCGCTTCTGGTCGGCGCCGCGCTGTCGGCGGATCCAAGATGTCGGGCGCATGGAAACAATCTGACGCACATCACGCCTCACTCCAGCCAATTGGAGGACATGACACGTGCCCGCAGTCATGACGTGAGCCCCTTAGCCAAACAGGAGCGAACAGGGAAATGTGAACGTAGAGCGGACATAGATATGACTCATTTTTTTAGACATTTTAAAGAAAACTACTGGACGGATTGGCACCAAATTTACCAAAGCATACTTTTTGGGCCAAGGTCCTCCTCCTGCCGCACATTTGGCGAAAATCGGTTTGGGCTGTAGGCGTGCGCAACATTTTCCCCCCATTCACTCTATGGGAAAAAAAGATGTTTTGGGAGCCCCCTATAGCTATTCCCCCCCTTGGACCAAACGTCACCAAACTTTGCAAAAAAATTCAGAGTGGCCCATATACTTTTTTTGCAATGTTTGGTGTGAATTTGTCCAGGGGGAGCTGCGTTATAAGCCGCCCAAAAAAGTGCTCTTCCTATGGAAACAGCAACTTAACCATAACTACACGGCCACTACCGTGGCACTATAATATATATATATTTCACAGGGTCTGCAGTAGCGACCCTGCTGTCATGGTTATGTTGCACTTCCCAAAGGAAGAGCAGTTATTGGGCGGCGTATAACTTTGGAGCTGTTCGACCAAAATTTTACGAAACTTTGCAAACAAAGTATGCACCTAACTGGAAATGCTATACAAAGTTTGGTCCACTTTCATCAGTAGGGGGAAAGTTATGGAGGGTCCCATAACAAACAAAATTGCTGGACGGGTTTGTAGCAAACTTGCAAGAGGAGCGATGGCCTGGTTCTGAGAGTGCACTTTCTCAAATGTGTTGTTAAAACATCCAGTACATTATTTACAAGTGCCCAAAAAGTAGGTAAAAAAAAGATTTGTGATATCTCTGTCTGGTCTGCGGACTCACTTCCTGGTTCAGTGTTTGCTGACACCTCTAGACCAATCAGGGTGTTGTGTAATGTTCACAAAGACTGCACGTGGCAGCTGATTGGTCAAGTGAGAAACGTGAGGTGCGTCAAAACATTTGACAAGGAGGCAATGTTGGATTTGTGAAGTGCTCCCGTAGTCTCCAAACATTGCGGTAAAAACATAGTCAAAACCACAACATTACACCTGTCAAAAAAATGAAACAATCTTCCAGCAAGTGAGGCAAAGAGGATTGGATGGGATATGTTCAGAAAAAGCCCAAAATCCGTTTTTTTTCTACCTCCGATGTGTTTACATTTCAGATGTTCGGGGACATTGCTGAGATGTTCGCAAAGTTGACAAATGTTCAAGGACATCCATGAATATGTGTGCATTACAGGGTTGGTTGTTGCTTGGCTTATAACTTTGACGCAGCTCAAGGAAAATGTACAACATCTTGCAATAAAAACATATACCCCCCTCTTTGAATGTTGTTGCACAGTTTGGTGTTATTTTGCTAAGAGCAGGCAAAATTAGAAGGGTGGTCTGACATTTTTGGATGTTTTATAATTGTGGTGCTGTTTGACGAAGTTGGCAAAAAAATATAGACTCATCTTTGTATGTTTATGGGAAATTTGAAGGGATTTTGTCAAGAGTTTTTTGTCATTGTAGGAGGGCCAACAAATATTTGAAATCAGGCCAAGCTTCAAAGGTGAAAAAATATCTGCTTGTGGCTACAGCCTGAAGAGCTGGACGAATGTGCAGCAAACTTGTGTGTGATGTATTGGCAAGTACTCAAAAGCATGAACTTGTGTTTTATTTTTTGAAAAGTGTCAACATGTAGGAACAAAACATTGTGAAATAACTTTGGTGCCTGAGGCATAGCCTGTGGCTGTAGACAGAGGCCAGATTTTCGCTGCCCATGTCCACCAGTGCCTTTCTATGGGGTTAAAGTGGGCATGGCCTCCAAGGTCCAGCTGCATGTTTTAAGTGGTCAGTGGGCCTGGCCATCAGCAACCACGGGTGCAAAAACAGTGATATAACTTGGGTGCCTGAGGTATAGCCAGTGGCCATGGACAGTCACCATATTGTCCATGGCCACCAGGGACCGGCAATGGTGTTAAAATAGGCATGGCTACCAGAGACCGGCTAATGATAAAAGTTGGTTGTCGTCCCAGCCTCTGGCAAAATAGTGATAAAACTTTAGTGCCTGTGGCATAATCTGTGGCCTTGGGCAATCTAGCCTGGAAATGGGGTTAAAGCAGGAATGGCCACCAGGTACCGGTTATGTGGTAAAACATTCAAAATCGGGATCGATTTGAATGGAAGGAATTCTGCTTGCAACTATAGCCCGAAGTGCTGGGCGGTTTTGCAGCAAACCTTCATGAGGAGTACCAGCAGGCACCTAAAAGCATACTTTTGTAAACCAATCCTGTTTTTTATTTTTTCCAGTGTCAAAATGTAGGAACAAAACATAGTGATATAACTTTGGTGCATGTGCAGTGGGCCTGGCCCCTGGCAAGGACAAATGTCTACTCTGATATGCATATTGGCGCCTGCGGCATGGCCAAAGCCCATGCCGCATGGATTGTGGACACTGGCCATGGCTGCAAGTCATGAACAACTGGCCATTGGTCACATTATGGAATTCTAGTGGACAATGGACCAGGATGCAGGCTAGGCGCAGTGGATAATGAGGGTGGATTGGTGGGGCTGGGTCATGGCCCAGCCTCATGCCCTAGGCAATTTCAACCATGACTTGCACTCCAGCATGTGCTACTGAAAATGATGCACGTCACTATGCACTGCAAAGAATATGTTAAAGGTGTTTTTTAGTCCTTTCGTATATGTTAAAACAGGAATTATTCATAACGTATATATACTGCTATAACATCATGAAACATTTTCACTTAACAAACACATTGAAATTCAGTGAAAAACGTTTTTAAAGGTATGTTGTGTTTAGGTTGTACTACTAAAAACGTAGGAAATTCACAAAAAAAACTTTTTTAATGGGTTGTTATGGTTAAGTTGCACTAATTAAAACGTATGAAAAACATGTTGTTGAAGGGACGTTATGGTTGCAAGGTAAAATCGAAAAACCAAAGAATTTCACCAGTTATGGTAAGTTATGCAACCATGAATCACCCCACCACTATGCACTGCTAAAACTAACACCCAGGACATCAAAGATAACATCACTATCGATGACAACACTGATGACATAACATAACATACATATTTATATATATATATATATATATATATGTACACACACACACACACACACACATATCCAGTGTGAACTCATGCACTCTGGCTAATAGATAATCCTGCAGTAATCTGTCACAGAGTAAACCTCTGGCATGTCTGCCCCTGCGACACATCTGGCACCACTCGCGGACACTGTGCCAGTTGGCAGCCAACCTTGGAAACAAGCCTCCCGCTGCATGGAAGTTCTGAAGAGCATTGCCAGCACGAGGCCGATGCTCAGCACTCATCGCTCAGCAAGGAGAAGACAGAGAGCTATTCCCACACTGCAGAGGCGAGATAACGAGTACCGCTTCCCGTGGGTTGTGTCAGTGACCACCATTGTTAAATTCAGATCTCACCGGTGTGAAGAGGTCCATCCTCTCTTGCAAATAATTGGCTGCGGCATCTGATCAGGATCGTTGATGTGAAAGCGCAGCTGCAGCGCAGGTATCCCTTGCTCATGAATATAAGGTATCTCCCAGGGAGAGGCATTGCTAGGCAGGGGGGCTTAGGAGGCTATAGCCGCGGGTCATTTGGCTGTAGCCCCAGATAGAAGCTCAGGGACTACAACCAAAAGGCTATAGCTAGCAACGCATCCTGCCAGTCCAGACATTAGCTTAGCCCCTGATCTTTTCCAGACCTAGCAACACCCCTGCTCCCAGGTCTTGCCATTGCAAGATACTCAATCACTACATTACAGGCAGGAGCCGTGCAAGCTTCACCACACACAAACCAAGAGCAGTGTTGAACACAGGCTGCAGCTGTGCAAGCTACGTATCCCCACGCACATTACACGTGCAACACAGTAGCAGTATTCTAAAGTTCCCTCGCTCCCTATCTCTCCCACACACATACATTCATGTGCACACACACTGAGTAGTAGCTTCCTAGGCTTCTCTGACACACACACACACAGACACACACATTACTCACTTGGATAATGCACATGTAGCAGTTCAAGCTTTCATCACACAAAGACCTGGCAGAAGCATCACACATTTCTCTTATTTATTTATTATTTATTTATTTATTTATTTGTAACGCGCCGAAGCTCGCAAGCATCAGGGCGCGACAAGGACACAAGGACGAAGAAGAACGGGACAACACATAGAGAGCATAGAGAGGGAGGAAGCCGAAGTGATAGAACAGTGGTAGCAGAAGAGTAAGCACCCCTCACACATGGTAAAGGGACACCATGGACAGAAGAACCAGGGCAAGCGTTCCTTGCATAAGGAACTGGCAAAGCATGAACAGAACCAGGAAAGGGCAAGCATTCCTCCTCTCATAGTTTCCAAACCTGCACTTTGACATCTGGCTGGCATCTTAGAAGCCCATACCCATGTACTGGCCACTTTAAAACACTTTGGGCCTCATTACGAGTCATGCCGGTAAGGGAAAAATGATGCCGGTATATAAATACCGGCATCATTTAACGTTCCGTAGCATTCTGACCCGCAAACCCGGTATGAACGGCACCGTTATTTACGGTGCCGCTAACAGTGGCATAGGCGCGTACACGCACCTCTTCAGGTAGTAAATACCGGCATGCCGGTAATAGGGGGCAATCACAACCCACGCAAACATGCAAATACCGGCATCGCGAACACGGTAACAATGGGCTGCATGATGCCGGAAAAACAGGCATCACGGACCACCCGCAAACAGCAACCAAGATACAAGGCAGCTGCCACAGGTGCACACAATTCCCACAGGTGTAGTCAAAGGAAGCTGCGCCAATATGAACTGAGCACACCCACACACCACAACCCCCGCCACAGGTGTAGGCAATGCAGAGTGGGCCAGTACAAAAGGAGCCCACCTACACACCACACCCCTTTCTACACCAACATGCTACCACTAGCATTTGCAATCATGGCGCAGGAGGACATGCCTATACTGCTACAACTACAGCAACAACAGCAACAACAACAACAACAACAGCAGAAAGAACAGGCAGCACAGAGGAGACGCAGGAGGAGAAGGAGGGTGAGACAGGCCCAGCAATTACCACCAGCACAGCCACCAGCGCCTCGTAGGCAGCCACCAATCCCTCGCACCAGACCCAGCCCATTCAACCTAACCCCTGAGCAGATCCACACCCTGCACCGGTTGGACAGTGACACCATCACCACCATAGTGGACATGATACAGAACGACATTGCCAGTCACATACAAATACGCACTGCCATCCCCCCACTACTGAAGGTGGTGTCTGTGCTACACTTACTGGCCACAGGCACCTACCAACATACAGTGGGCCAACTGCATGGCATTTCACAACCACTATTCTCACGCATGCTGAACCAAGTGCTGGATGCCCTCCTGAAGCACGCAAGCACCCACATATCCCTACCACGGACTGGCCAGGAGATAGCCAAAACCAAAGTAGGCTTGCATGCACTGGCAGGCATGCCCAATGGTGTTGGTGCCATCGACTGCACCCATGTGGAATTGGTAGTCCCCCATGCCATAGAGGCGGTGTACCGCAATCGCAAGCAATACCACTCCATCAATGTGCAAATGGTATGTGACTCCAGCAAGATCATCACCCATTGCTGCGCCCGATTTCCTGGATCCACACATGATGCCATAGTACTGCACAACTCCACGCTACCCCGTCACATG
Organism: Ambystoma mexicanum; assembly: GCF_040938575.1. NCBI lineage: Eukaryota > Metazoa > Chordata > Amphibia > Caudata > Ambystomatidae > Ambystoma > Ambystoma mexicanum. The sequence goes on from NC_090938.1 coordinate 79,175,458, forward strand.
GAGCGACATGCTGGACCACGTGCCTGGCTGCTCGGTGAGTTGCACAACATGCCCATGGCCATGCTGTGGGGTACTCATGTGTGCGGATGCAGAAGGGGGGGATAGTACACCTGGGTGGGAAAGGGGGGGATAGTTTACCAGGGTGGGAAAGGGGGGGATAGTTTACCAGGGTGGGAAAGGGGGGGATAGTTTACCTGGGTCGGAAATGGGGGGGATAGTTTACCAGGGTGGGAAAGGGGGGGGGATAGTTTACCTGGGTGGGAAATGGGGGGGGATAGTTTACCAGGGTGGAAAGGGGGGGTTAAAAGTACACCTGGGTGGCAATAGCCAGTGAGTGGAGAATGAATGCAGAGCTAAACATTCCTCACCTGACACAGCCAAACTGAAAATGACACATCACTGGGCCACATATCACAAATAATGCAAATGGATGACAACAAGTTGAGGCACAACCAGGGCACCATGGTGATGGCAAGCAATGCATGACTGAATAGGATGGCAACTGTGCCAATGCGGCCAGTGTGACCATGCATAGCAAAGAGTATACAGCATGAATTGGAGGCTAAACATTGTCGCACTGCCACAGCACATCTACCTCAGCATGCATGCTTACACCCTGCATCATCTATTCAACCCCATCCAGTGTTCCACACCTCTTTACAGTATACATTCCATATAGGTGACTATTTGGTACACGTACAGGGACATGTGCATGCTCACACCTAATCGCTGCTGCCATGACCGTGCTCCCTGAAGGTGTCAGTTCAGAGTGACACACGCCTATTTGTATCTGCTTGCAGGTGATGGAGGATATCCCTTGAGGCCATGGCTACTTACCCCTGTGTGGAACCCGCAGAACAGCCATGAAGAGGAGTACAATCGTGTGCACACTCGTACCCGTGTTGTGATTGAGCAGACCTTTGGCCTGTTGAAGGCGTGGTTCCGCTGCCTAAGTAGGTCTGGTGGGGCACTCCTATGTAGGCCTGAGAAGGTGGCAAAGATCACCATGGCCTGTGTCATGCTGCACAACATGTGCGTCTGAAGGAATGTACCACTGCCACCTGACATTGAGATGCATGGCCCGGGTGAGGATGAAGGGGATGGAGACGGAGGCGAAGGAGCCCCCCTGCCAGTATGTGATGCACGGGACGGCCATGCTGTACGCCAAGCACTAATTGACGAATACTTTTAAGACACCGGGACCATGAATGACTTTTGTCAGTCAGACACTGGGTCAATGAGAACATGCACAAAGGGAATGTTGTAATTTGGACACTGAACACCGTAACACATTAAATGGATGCACACCAAAAATAACAATGTCCAGCCAGGGATTGTTCTCCAGAAAACTTGTGTATTATATGAAAGTGCAAAACTGTGCCCACTCCCCCCTCCCACAATCCCCCAACAAACTCCCTCACCCACCCCACAGATCCCAAATGTCCCCATGTGCGCAACAAACAGTGTTGCCTTCACCAATGTTACTCCTCACATTTTTTCCATTTTTCAGAAAGTCACTTTTTGGCGACTTTTGGGTCTGGGGGTTCCATAGCTGTGCGCTCCTGCGCGTTAAGCGCACAGGGCTTGATTGAACAGAGGTGGAAGGTGTTGACGTGGTGGATGTGTCAATTGTCAATCCTCTTGCAGACCCATGGTGTGGCTGCTGCACTTGCCTGATGTTGGCTAGTAGGGCCTCGGTCAGTGACCCCATGCAATGCCTGAATGCAGACGTGGACGCCTCCACGGCAGCTGTATTTGCAGCAATGGCTGTGGCTATGGCCTTCATGGCCTCATTACCGGCAACGACCTGTTGCCGCATAATCTGCAGCATCTCGTCTTGGCGGGCCTCCACCCTTGACAGACGGACCTCAAAGGGAGTTTCTGTCGCTGGTGTACCGGTGGCTGGTGGGGTGGTGGAAGGCAGGGTGGTGGAAGGCAGGGTGGTGGAAGGCAGGGTGGTGGAAGGCAGGGTGGTGGAAGGCAGGATGGTGGAAGGCAGGGTGGTGGAAGGCTGGGTGGTGGCAGGCACCTGTGTGCGGCCCTCGTCCTGACTCCTAGGTCGGAGTCATGGAGACATGGGTCATCCAGGCTCTCTGTCTCCGCAGGGGGGGAGGGGGTGCCAATGGGTGTTGGGCTGGGCAATCCCAAAGATTCTTTGGCCTCTTCGACCACCTCTGTGGACACGACGTCCGTGGTGGTTGGTGGTACAGCTGGCACTATCGCAGCAGGTGCACCCTGCAGAGATGATGCCTTGTGTGGCACACTGGGAGTGGTCGCAGGCAATTTCTTGGAGGAGGGGGGGGTTGCGGTGGCCCTGGTCCCCTTGCATGCACTGGATGTGCTTGCCCCCCTATCCTGGGTTCCACCTTCCTCATCGGTGCCTGGGGGATAGAAGAGATGCAGGTCATCAGTGAGATTGCCAAATGGCAGCTGTGATTTGTTGCAGTGTAATATCTTGATACATTCAGGCATGATTTCATTTCTGTTGTGTGGCATTTGGTGTACTGAGGGGACATGTTGGCAATGATTGCATGGCTGATGGCAATGGATTGTCTAGCTGTGGGGGGGGCATGGGCATGGATGGGTCATGTTGCACCTCTGTTGGGTTTACATATTTCACGCAGCATGTGTGTGGTGCAGGAGGTGGCAATCAGTATTCTGTTGGTGAGTTGATGTTGCCTTGGGTAAAGGAATTGCCTTGCCTAATCGGACTCAAACCTCACTTGTGTCACATCATGTTTTGTTATTGGTGGATGTGATGGTTCACTCACCTTCCTCTGTTGTAGTAGCTGCCCCAAACTCCTGCTCTCCGATCCCCTCTATGGATTCTGGGTCGATGAATCCACTTGCAATCTCCTCCCATGTGGTGAGCTTAACAGGGGAGTGTGCGCCACCGCCTGTCGCCATTGCGGCCCTCCGGTTCTCCGCAAGGATCTTCCGGACACGGAGGCGAAGGTCGTCCCAGCGCTTTCTGCAATCCCGGACACTCCTTGGGGTGCTCCCCACTGCTGTTACCCTCTGCGCAACCTCCTACCACACCTGTTTTTTACGCGTTTGGGCCGCATGCTTCAGGTCCGTGCTTCGGATTATGTCAGCATGCTGTTATAGGGTGTCCGCTAGCATTGTCAATGCAGCATCTGAAAAGCGCTGCTTCCTCTTTCTTTTTGAGCTTTTTCCGGTGGCCTTTGACATCCTGGTTGTGTTTTGGCACTCAACAACACGGGTGTAGTGGTAGTAATGGAGGATGGCAATGGATTGTGTTTTTAAAGATGGCCACCGGCTCATTTCCCGTTCCTGCGCGATGACGTAATTTCCGGGTCCGTTTTTTGCGAACACGGTAATAACATGCCGGTATTACCGTGCCAGTATTTACGGGTTAGTGTGAGGCGGTAGCACAATGGGCGGGTCCCGCGATGCCGGTATAGGGGGCTTGGAGGCCTTTTACTGGCATGGCGGTATTGCCACTACCGGCATGGGGGAACGCATGTGCTCGCACACTCGTAATGACCCGCTATTAGCAGGTTCATACGTGCACGGACCCGCTCATTCCGGCATGCCGGTAATGAACCCGGTTTTACCGGGCAACTCTTGATGAGGCGATTTGTATTTATTTTGTTTTCTTTGTTTTATTGCATTTATTGTTCACTTGTTAGGCACTTAGAGAGTAAGTAAATTCTGTTTCAAAGAGCCCACAGGGCAACAGGGAGGGAACATGGAAGGAAACACTTTAAAATGCAAAAATATATTACATACACTGGAGGGGAAAAAAGGACGAACATACTATGCCTTGTGAGTATTCAGAACATGAAAGTGCAGCAATGAAGAGGGCAGAGGGAGTGGGTGCTGGGGTGTCCATGCCCGTGGGTGGGCCACAGATGAGATGCAAGTTATGGTAAGTGCTATACGTCTTGGAGCCGCGTAGGGTGAAAAGTGCGATCCTCCAGGGCAGAGGGGGTGCCAAGGCAAGTGCTACCAGAAGCTGGAGGAGAGAGATCGACAACCTACCCTCCGTTTAGCGAAACACTTTACACACAGAGAGTTGGTACCAGAGGAACATAAAGGTCTAGAGGGAGAGCATTTAGTGAGATAAAGTTGAAAGTAGTGTGGTTCCCAGGCCCAGAAAGCATTGTGGATGATTCAGAGATTTTAATTTAATCTGTGCAGCAACCAGGAGCCAGCAAACACTTTTTAGGGCAGGAGAGATGCGGTTCCTGGGCTTCAGGCCAATGATAAGTCTCTCTGTCCTATGCTGGATTAGCTGGAGGGGTCTCAGAGTGGAATAAGAAAGATTCAAGAGGAGGCTGTTGCAATAGTCAAGCCTAGAGAGAACCAAGGCTCAGGTAACATTGAGCATTTGGGAGAAATTGAGAAAAAGGAGAATTCCCTTGAGAAAGAAGAGGTGAATGTGGTACTTCTTGGCAATATTCTGAGTGTGAAGGAGAAAGGAGAGGGAGGAGTTGAAGATGACTCCAAGGTTTATGGCTTCATAAGAAGGAGCAGGGGAAGAGCCCATGGAGGAAGGCCAGAGTGACGGGAAGACGGTGGGAGCGGGGATCCCAATGGGAAGGATCTCTGTTTTGCTGGCATTGTGGCACTGATTGCTGGAAGTACACCAGACCCGATGGCAGATAGACAGTCTGGGATGATGGAAGGTGCAAGAGGGTCAGCTGGAAGTTTGAAAAAGAGTTTTGTGCTGTCTGCATGACACTGGAGGTTGTGGGACGAGGTGATGAGGAATGCCAACTGAGCAAGGTAGATGTTAAAGAGCCAAGGAGAGGATTGAATACCGGGGACACCACAGGTGGAGAAGGAAGAAGAAGAGGAGGTGCCCAGGATGACTTGAGGAGAGAAGTCAGTTAGAAAGGAGGTCAGCCAGTCCAGTGCCCATTCTGAGATACCACGGGTGTCGTGGAGGCTTTCTATGAGGATGAAAGGGTGACCATTTCAAAGGCAGAGGAGAGATCAAGTAGGATGAGGACAGCTGGGGAGTTGGAGTCCAGAGATGCAAGTAGTTCTTCACAGGTTTTCTGAAGAGCCGTTTCCAATGCTCGGAATCCAGATTGATGGTTGTGGAGACCACCAACAAGTTCAGGGTGCACGTTGAGTTGGGGCAAGTCTAGCTTCGCCTACAGTTTCCCATGGAAGTTAGTGATGGAAATAGGACAGTAGTTGGATGGGCAGGTAGGGTATGCTGGAGGTTTTCTCAGGAAGGAGCACACAAGGGAGTGCTTGAGGGAGGAGGGGAAGATCCAGTGGCAAAAGAGTGGTTGCAGAAATCAGCGAGTGTGGGGGGGCAAGAGAGCCGATGTTGTCGTTGATGGTTCTAGATGAGCAAGAGGAACCCTGTTTGTAAGAGACCTTCATGGAGCGGACAACTCTGCCAACTTCTTCAGGTGTGACAGGGGCGAGGGACAAGTGGGAGGAAGAAGGAGGGTGAGGAGCCAAGGGAGCCAAGGGGGTGTGGGATAGGTTGGGTGGGTGAGTAACAAGGGTGTTCGGGATGTCCAGTGTATTGGTGGCGAAGCGTGTGGCCAGTGCGTTGTAGAGGGTCTGGGAAGGAAGAGGGGAGAAGGAGACTGCGGTAGGGTTGGCTAGTTCCCTGCATATTTTGAAAAGTTCAGCCATGTTATTGGATGCACCAGATACCCATGCCTGAATGCGGGCCCTTTTCTTGGCATGGATGGAGAGTCTGTAATGCCTTTGGAGAAGGCGGCAGGCCAGTTTGTCAGAGTGTGAGCCTGAGATTTGCCACTTCTGATCCACCGCTGCACACGTTCATTTCTGGGCTGCAAGTTCAGAGTTGTACCAGATGTTATGCTTAGAGGCGGGTTTCTGGTGGATCCTCATGACTGGTGCAAGAATGTCAAGAGTATTGGTGATGGCCAAGTGGAAGTTGTTGAGAGCAGAAATGGAGGTAGAGTCTGAGATTGAGGGGCAGGGGGGCTGAAGGTGGAAGCGAAGGCAGCAGCTGACGCTCGTTTTATCGGATGGATGTTCGTGAACGAGGTTGGCAGCGCTTTTGGGGGTGCAGTCCGAGAACTGAAGGGACCCAGTGGGAGGTAAGGAGAGAATGGTCTGACCAAGAGAGAGGGGTAACCAGAGGGGGGGAGAGAGAGGTCAGAGTGGATGAGGGCGTCCAGAGTGTGTCCAGCCGAGTGGGTTGAACCAGATGGGAGAATGGAGAGGTACAGCGAGGTGCAGAAGTAATTTAAAGAGCGGATGCTGTGACAGGGGAGTCCAATTGGATGTTGAGGTCACCCAAGAGAAGAACATTGGAGCAGGTTGAAATTAAGGAAGAACAGAAATCAGCCCATTCAGAGAGAAACGGGGTAGTAGCGCCTGGAGGCCGGTAAATGCTAGCAATGGTCAGGGTGCAGGACGGAGAGATGACCAGCTTGCATATCAAGCTCTCAAAGAAAGTGTAGAGCTGGGTGGGTAAGATGGAAGAAGGAACCCACTCACGGAAGATTAAGGCAACTCCACTGCTAGCACGATGAGATCAAGGATTCGAAATAATCTTGAAGCCGTCAGGGAGAAGGGAGTCAAAAGCAGTGACAGAGCTGGCATTGAACCACATCTCGGTAAGAGCAAGAATGTTGAGGTCAGTGTCTTCAAGAAGGAGGCATATGTCAGCAGAGTGTTTGTTGGCTGAGCAGGCGTTAAGAGTCGCCAGGTAGAAGAGTTCTCTGTTTTATAAGGTTTTCTGAGTTGTAGTACAGGGTTGTGGTACTCCAGTCAGCGGGGGAGGGACAGAGAGAATGGTAGGGGGAGAGGCAGGAGAAGGAACGAAGTTAACGAGGGATGGCACGATCCGGTCAAAGAGAATGAGGCTAGGTTGCGGACCCTGGACCAGGATACTGCCTGTGTGGTAGACATTAATGATGCAACGTGATGATGAGATGCTGCCCAAGAAGACTTCCTACTTGGAGCCACTCTTAATGGGAGAGGATGTGAAAGGGGAGAGAGTAGAGATGAGATGAAGCGTCCATAGATCTGGAGAGGGGACACAGAAAAGGGTTCAGTGAAGCCCTCTCTAGACGATGCGCTGACATAGGTGTCTGAGATTTGAAGGCCAGGGTTTGAATTCAAGATGACTTGGTTGTGCTTTTTCCTTCCAGACTTTGTGAGAGAGGGACTGTAGGGGATAGTGTAGCAGGTAGAGAAGATAGGAGATATGGCGAGTTCCATCAGAGTGGCCGAGGATAGCTGAAAGAAGGAAAGTAAAGGGGGAGGAGGGCTGCACTGCACAGTCCTGGCTCATACTCCAAGGTGGCCTAGTAGATAGGAGGGCACAAATGCAGATCAATAGTTGCGATGCACAAAGCGATATATTATGGAACACAAAAGCAATGTACAAAGATGGTGCGAGATGTAAAGCACACCCACGTAGATACAATTTTAAAATGGATCATAATTGAATGCAGTGCACAAAAAGGCAGCATGATGTAACGCACACCCACCTAGATACAATTTTAAAATGGATCACAATTGAATGCAGGAAGAGGTGCAAAGAAAGATTAAACAATTTCAAAATGGATCACAAATGTACGTGACTTAATGGTCAGCTTGTGAGACTGTGATGCCCAGCACACTCTACTGCAGTCCCTTAATGATCCCCAAGGCTTAATTTAAATTTAAATTCCATTTCCGTGAGCAATACTTTATTTATTTTTTATTTTTTGGACATTTGTATGGTGCCTACACAGCAGAAAGTGTTTCCAGGTGCCACAAAAGGAGGAAGGGGAACAGGGGGGGTTAAACAACATAAAAAGGTCCTACTAGGCCTTGTGAAATTCGAATCAAGCAAGTGCAGTAAACAAGTGCAGAGTTTGAAGTTTGAAGTTTGGTTTATTTGTAAAGCGCACCAGGCCCGTGGGCAACCGGGTGCATAATCTTAGGTAATGGTTACAACAAAAGTATACAAGAATACCAAATTTACAAGTTATACATAAGTACAAATTTACATACGAATAAATTAATAATGGACAGCCCAGGACTGATGCAGGGTAAGTGCTAGGGGAGCCCATGGAAGGCAATTGAGAACGGAGACAGGGGTAAGGGTAAAAGGGCGAAGACAGGGGTGGACCAGACTAAGTAGGCTAGTCAGGGAAAGGTGCCCGTGGCAAGTGCTGGGAGTAGGGTACTGCAGAGGACTGGTAGGAGGAGGGACTGTCCCCTGTCAGACTCAGAAGGACCAGGCCACCAGTCGTAGCAGCAGGTTGGCATTAGCAGTGGGGGCGGAGAGTAAAGGAGGAGGGGAAGAGGAACGTCTCGAGGAGCTTCTGGAACTTAAGGAGAAGCAGCTCAAATTTGAGAGGGGCAGGGTGGCCATTACAGAGGGAGGCTCCTGCTGAGAAAAGAGATATACCCCCACTCTCCGCTTGGAGAAATGTATGTTCTGCAGAGAGTTTTATTTATTTTATTTTGTTGGACATTTGTATGGCATCTATACACAATTGTTTCCAGGCATCACAAGACAAATTAGGGGAGGGGAACATAGGAAGAACAACAAACAGTTATATTGGCCTCGTGGCGATCTTACCGTGCAAGTGCAGAAACGAGGTAATAGGTACAGGGGTAGGGCATAGAGGGAGAAGTGCAGGAGTGAAGTGTCCAAGGTAGTGGGATAGAGGGTTAGTGCTGGGAGGGGCAAGAAAGGCAAGTGCTGGGGGGGTCCAAAACGGCAAGTGCAAGGGGGAGAAAGGGAAGGCGAGGGAGGATGAGTGCAGAGGACAGGGTGACCCGATTAGGATTAACGTGGGGAAGAGAGCCTGAAAGGCAGTGCTGGCAAGGGATGCTGAGGGGTTTGGAAGGGGGGTGACCTAGCCCCTATTAGAGCTAGAGCAGCAAATGACTCTAGCAGAGAGGTATTAAGGGAGGGAATGTTGGAAATAGTGCGGTCCCAAGCGAAAAAAAGCCTTGTGGATGATGCAGAGGGTCTTGAATTTGATCCTTGCAACAAGAGGGAACCAGTGGACAGATTTTAGAGCTGGAGAGATGTGGTCCCAGGCCAATGATAAATCTTGCAGTCCTATTCTGGATTAGTTGAAGAGGGTGGAGAGAGGAAAGAGGCAGATTGAGGAAGAGGATGTGTCAGTAGTCCAGACTGGAGTTAACCAGAGCTCTAGAGACATTGAGTTTCTTGGGGAAGGTGGGGAAATGGAGAATTTAAGTAAGGGCAAACATGATTCACAACATCCATATTAGAAACTCAAGCAGAGAAGGAGAAATGCAGCATTTAGGTAAAGGCAAACAAGAATCACAGCAGCCAGATTTGATATTCAAGCAGGGCAGGAAAAAAGAAGCATTTAACTAAAGGCAGTACTGAATCACAACAGCCAGATTCGATTTTTCAATGTCCATGCAAAATCAATTCAGATGTAGTGCGGGCCAATATGCCCAAAAGTGAAGGCGGACATAGGGCCCCTTAAGGTGAGGTGATGAAGATCACCAGAAGAAAGTCACAGTCAGGTTGTGTAACACGAGGGTGTAGGTGTGGAAGACACCTACGGAGGGCAATGGGGCCAGGGACACCAAGGGCTCAAGTGGTATGAGCAACAGGCCAGGGGAGAGAAGAAAAAACAGGTGAATGGGGGGTTGCAAGCTTACGGGGCGTAATTCACTAGGCCACAACAGGGGGAACACAGAAAAGTGGTGGGACCAGGCAGATTGTATGCAGAGGTGCGGGTGGTAGGCGGATTCCGGTGGACAGAGATATTCTTACCGGCTTAGTGCAGCATGGAGATGAGGAGTTGCATGCTGGAATGGAGGCGGGCTGCAAATGGAAGCCTCTTCCAAGTCCGGGCAGGGCCAGAGAGGAAAGGCCTCTTCCAAGCCCGGCAGGGCCAGAGAGGAAAGGCCTCTTCCAAGCCCGGGCACGGCCAGAGAGGAAAGGCCTCTTCCAAGCCCGGGCACGGCCAGAGAGGAAAGAACCCTGATCCTTCAAGGGGGCCGGCGATCGGCTGCTGGCTCCCGTGCCGGGTATGCTGAAGGTTGCTGGTCCCTCCAATCAGGCGGCACTCTGCATGTTACTGGGCTGCCTCAGTGAGTTAAATCCATGCTGCCGGTCATGATGGAGATGGCCTGCCAGCAGACAAAGGGGGTCAGCTCCAGGGCAGTATGATGATCCCAATGCAGGTGCGAGCAAACAGTCAGGTGGCAAAGATGGAGGCAGTATAATACATACACAGTGGTGGTGATCTGGGCTCCGGTTCTCGGGCCTTCTCCGTTAGAACAGGGCACTTGCAGAGGATCCACAGACATAGAAGGAGCAGAAAGCCCTCCCGCCAGGCCGAGCCTCTCTGTGTGTTGGCCGCACAGGAGCCTGTAGGCAAGAGATCTTTCGCCGTCAAGCTGACAGAAAATGGCGGGAAACAGCAGTGGCCCAGCATTTGAAGCACTGTGGTGTCCAACACCAAATTTCCAACAGGACACCAGTTCAGGGCCGCTCATCGTGCCAAGGTCAGACAGCAAATGGCAACCCCATGGTCATCGCCATATACATGGGGCGAGGTAGAGGCAGCAATCCATGATCCACAGTACCCAACCTCCAGACCACAGTGTAGACACCCCCTTGCATCAGAGCTGTTCTGCTTACTTGGCAGCCCCTCTCTAGGACAGGAGCCAGCAAAGAAGTGTTGTTACATAGACATTCTGGCCTGAGTTCTAGTGTAACTACGAGCTGCTTTTTAAACATTCTGTATAATTGGCCTCCAGAGCTTAGGCCATTTTTTTTTCTTTTTGCAGTATGACAAAGGTTTTGCTCATCGTGCCACGGTCAGAAAGCAAAGGTTTTGCCATAGTGTTGCTGCCCAGAGATCTTAAGCCTGTGCCAATTCAAACTTTAAACCAAGCTTTCCTCACAAATACACTAAGTTAAGCATACACAGCATCACTGTCTCTTGCAAGATATCTGGGGAAACACCACAATATATTAATATCAAGAGTGAGTTGTTGTTTTTTGTAAAGGAAATGTAGAATGTAATCAGTTGTAAGGACTGCATTTTGGCAATGCCCCTTACCCACTAGATAAGGCACAGTCAGGGGCATTCTAATGCCCAGTGGCATGCACCTGAGTGTACTGGGAAAACAAGAGTATCCCCGCGTCTGCCCAGACTTCCAATTAGCTCCAGTAGCTGAACATAGATGACACTCTCGGCTTTCGTTTGCTAAAGTAAACATCTGTTTCCAAGTTCAAAATCAGGCAGCTGTGCACAGCGCAAAGCACCTTTGACATCGACAAAATAAACCGACCCAAGACATATATAAATCCTTATTGAAAGTGCAGACATTTTAATCCAAAAAAATGATGCTTTTATTCTTCTCATCCAGTATAGCAGCCTCCAAAGCCCAGCAAGCATAGTAAGGTACACCTTCAGAACAAGCATAGTAAGGTACACCTTCACAACAAGCATAGTAAGGTACACCTTCACAGCCACCCCATCCAGTATAGCAGCCTCCAAAACCCAGCAAGCATAGTAAGGTACACCTTCACAACAAGCATAGTAAGGTACACCTTCACAACAAGCATAGTAAGGTACACCTTCACAATCACCCCATCCAGTATAGCAGCCTCCAAAACCCATCAAGCATAGTAAGGTACACCTTCACAACAAGCATAGTAAGGTACACCTTCACAACAAGCATAGTAAGGTACACCTTCACAACCACCCCATCCAGTATAGCAACCTCCAAAACCCAGCAAGCATAGTAAGGTACACCTTCACAACAAGCATAGTAAGGTACACCTTCACAACAAGCATAGTAAGGTACACCTTCACAACCACCCCATCCAGTATAGCAGCCTCCAAAACCCAGCAAGCATAGTAAGGTACACCTTCACAACAAGCATAGTAAGGTACACCTTCAAAACAAGCATAGTAAGGTACACCTTCACAACAAGCATAGTAAGGTACACCTTCACAACCACCCCATCCAGTAAGCAGCCTCCAAAGCCCAGCAAGCATAGTAAGGTACACCTTCACAACAAGCATAGTAAGGTACACCTTCACAACAAGCATAGTAAGGTACACCTTCACAATCACCCCATCCAGTATAGAAGCCTCCCAAACCCAGCAAGCATAGTAAGGTACACCTTCACAACAAGCATAGTAAGGTACACCTTCACAACCACCCCATCCAGTATAGCAGCCTCCAAAACCCAGCAAGCATAGTAAGGTACACCTTCACAACAAGCGTAGTAAGGTACACCTTCACAACAAGCATAGTAAGGTACACCTTCACAACCACCCCATCCAGTATAGCAGCCTCCAAAACCCAGCAAGCATAGTAAGGTACACCTTCACAACAAGCATAGTAAGGTACACCTTCACAACAAGCATAGTAAGGTACACCTTCACAACAAGCATAGTAAGGTACACCTTCACAATCACCCCATTCAGTATAGCAGCCTCCAAAACCCAGCAAGCATAGTAAGGTACACCTTCACAACAAGCATAGTAAGGTACACCTTCACAACAAGCATAGTAAGGTACACCTTCACAACCACCCCATCCAGTATAGCAGCCTCCAAAACCCAGCAAGCATAGTAAGGTACACCTTCACAACAAGCATAGTAAGGTACACCTTCACAACAAGCATAGTAAGGTACACCTTCACAACCACCCCATCCAGTATAGCAGCCTCCAAAACCCAGCAAGCATAGTAAGGTACACCTTCACAACAAGCATAGTAAGGTACACCTTCACAACAAGCATAGTAAGGTACACCTTCACAATCACCCCATCCAGTATAGAAGCCTCCCAAACCCAGCAAGCATAGTAAGGTACACCTTCACAACAAGCATAGTAAGGTACACCTTCACAACCACCCCATCCAGTATAGCAGCCTCCAAAACCCAGCAAGCATAGTAAGGTACACCTTCACAACAAGTATAGTAAGGTACACCTTCACAACAAGCATAGTAAGGTACACCTTCACAACCACCCCATCCAGTATAGCAGCCTCCAAAACCCAGCAAGCATAGTAAGGTACACCTTCACAACAAGCATAGTAAGGTACACCTTCACAACAAGCATAGTAAGGTACACCTTCACAACAAGCATAGTAAGGTACACCTTCACAACCACCCCATCCAGTAAGCAGCCTCCAAAGCCCAGCAAGCATAGTAAGGTACACCTTCACAACAAGCATAGTAAGGTACACCTTCACAACAAGCATAGTAAGGTACACCTTCACAATCACCCCATCCAGTATAGAAGCCTCCCAAACCCAGCAAGCATAGTAAGGTACACCTTCACAACAAGCATAGTAAGGTACACCTTCACAACCACCCCATCCAGTATAGCAGCCTCCAAAACCCAGCAAGCATAGTAAGGTACACCTTCACAACAAGCGTAGTAAGGTACACCTTCACAACAAGCATAGTAAGGTACACCTTCACAACCACCCCATCCAGTATAGCAGCCTCCAAAACCCAGCAAGCATAGTAAGGTACACCTTCACAACAAGCATAGTAAGGTACACCTTCACAACAAGCATAGTAAGGTACACCTTCACAACAAGCATAGTAAGGTACACCTTCACAATCACCCCAGTCAGTATAGGAGCCTCCAAAACCCAGCAAGCATAGTAAGGTACACCTTCACAACAAGCATAGTAAGGTACACCTTCACAACCACCCCATCCAGTATAGCAGCCTCCAAAACCCAGCAAGCATAGTAAGGTACACCTTCACAACAAGCATAGTAAGGTACACCTTCACAACAAGCATAGTAAGGTACACCTTCACAACCACCCCATCCAGTATAGCAGCCTCCAAAACCCAGCAAGCATAGTAAGGTACACCTTCACAACAAGCATAGTAAGGTACACCTTCACAACAAGCATAGTAAGGTACACCTTCACAATCACCCCATCCAGTATAGAAGCCTCCCAAACCCAGCAAGCATAGTAAGGTACACCTTCACAACAAGCATAGTAAGGTACACCTTCACAACCACCCCATCCAGTATAGCAGCCTCCAAAACCCAGAAAGCATAGTAAGGTACACCTTCACAACAAGTATAGTAAGGTACACCTTCACAACAAGCATAGTAAGGTACACCTTCACAACCACCCCATCCAGTATAGCAGCCTCCAAAACCCAGCAAGCATAGTAAGGTACACCTTCACAACAAGCATAGTAAGGTACACCTTCACAACAAGCATAGTAAGGTACACCTTCACAACAAGCATAGTACGGTACACCTTCACAATCACCACATCCAGTATAGCAGCCTCCAAAACCCAGCAAGCATAGTAAGGTACACCTTCACAACAAGCATAGTAAGGTACACCTTCACAACAAGCATAGTAAGATACACCTTCACAACCACCCCATCCAGTATAGCAGCCTCCAAAACCCAGCAAGCATAGTAAGGTACACCTTCACAACAAGCATAGTAAGGTACACCTTCACAACAAGCATAGTAAGGTACACCTTCACAACCACCCCATCCAGTATAGCAGCCTCCAAAACCCAGCAAGCATAGTAAGGTACACCTTCACAACAAGCATAGTAAGGTACACCTTCACAACAAGCATAGTAAGGTACACCTTCACAATCACCCCATCCAGTATAGAAGCCTCCCAAACCCAGCAAGCATAGTAAGGTACACCTTCACAACAAGCATAGTAAGGTACACCTTCACAACCACCCCATCCAGTAGAGCAGCCTCCAAAACCCAGCAAGCATAGTAAGGTACACCTTCACAACAAGCATAGTAAGGTACACCTTCACAACCACCCCATCCAGTATAGCAGCCTCCAAAACCCAGCAAGCATAGTAAGGTACACCTTCACAACAAGCATAGTAAGGTACACCTTCACAACCACCCCATCCAGTATAGCAGCCTCCAAAACCCAGCAAGCATAGTAAGGTACACCTTCACAACAAGCATAGTAAGGTACACCTTCACAACAAGCATAGTAAGGTACACCTTCACAACCACCCATCCAGTATAGCAGCCTCCAAAACCCAGCAAGCATAGTAAGGTACACCTTCACAACAAGCATAGTAAGGTACACCTTCACAACCACCCCATCCAGTATAGCAGCCTCCAAAACCCAGCAAGCATAGTAAGGTACACCTTCACAACAAGCATAGTAAGGTACACCTTCACAACAAGCATAGTAAGGTACACCTTCACGACAAGCATAGTAAGGTACACCTTCACAACAAGCATAGTAAGGTACACCTTCACAATCACCCCATCCAGTATAGAAGCCTTCCAAACCCAGCAAGCATAGTAAGGTACACCTTCACAACAAGCATAGTAAGGTACACCTTCACAACCACCCCATCCAGTATAGCAGCCTCCAAAACCCAGCAAGCATAGTAAGGTACACATTCACAACAAGCATAGTAAGGTACACCTTCACAACCACCTCATCCAGTATAGCAGCCTCCAAAACCCAGCAAGCATAACAAGCATAGTAAGGTACACCTTCACAACAAGCATAGTAAGGTACACCTTCACAATCACCCCATCCAGTATAGAAGCCTCCCAAACCCAGCAAGCATAGTAAGGTACACCTTCACAACAAGCATAGTAAGGTACACCTTCACAACCACCCCATCCAGTATAGCAGCCTCCAAAACCCAGCAAGCATAGTAAGGTACACCTTCAAAACAAGCATAGTAAGGTAAACCTTCACAACCACCCCATCCAGTATAGCAGCCTCCAAAACCCAGCAAGCATAGTAAGGTACACCTTCACAACAAGCATAGTAAGGTACACCTTCAGAACCACCCCATCCAGTATAGCAGCCTCCAAAACCCAGCAAGCATAGTAAGGTACACCTTCACAACAAGCATAGTAAGGTACACCTTCACAACCACCCCATCCAGTATAGCAGCCTCCAAAACCCAGCAAGCATAGTAAGGTACACCTTCACAACAAGCATAGTAAGGTACACCTTCACAACCACCCCATCCAGTATAGCAGCCTCCAAAACCCAG
This sequence comes from Ambystoma mexicanum, assembly GCF_040938575.1. Lineage (NCBI taxonomy): Eukaryota > Metazoa > Chordata > Amphibia > Caudata > Ambystomatidae > Ambystoma > Ambystoma mexicanum. The sequence goes on from NC_090938.1 coordinate 79,191,419, forward strand.
CAAGCATAGTAAGGTACACCTTCACAACCACCCCATCCAGTATAGCAGCCTCCAAAACCCAGCAAGCATAGTAAAGTACACCTTCACAACAAGCATAGTAAGGTACACCTTCACAACAAGCATCGTAAGGTACACCTTCACAATCACCCCATCCAGTATAGAAGCCTCCAAAACCCAGCAAGCATAGTAAGGTACACCTTCACAACAAGCATAGTAAGGTACACCTTCACAACCACCCCATCCAGTATAGCAGCCTCCAAAACCCAGCAAGCATAGTAAGGTACACCTTCACAACAAGCATAGTAAGGTACACCTTCACAACCACCCCATCCAGTATAGCAGCCTCCAAAACCCAGCAAGCATAGTAAGGTATACCTTCACAACAAGCATAGTAAGGTACACCTTCACAACAAGCATAGTAAGGTACACCTTCACAACAAGCATAGTAAGGTACACCTTCACAACCACCCCATCCAGTATAGCAGCCTCCAAAACCCAGCAAGCATAGTAAGGTACACCTTCACAACAAGCATAGTAAGGTACACCTTCACAACACGCATAGTAAGGTACACCTTCACAACAAGCATAGTAAGGTCCACCTTCACAACAAGCATAGTAAGGTACACCTTCACAATCACCCCATCCAGTATAGAAGCCTCCCAAACCCAGCAAGCATAGTAAGGTATACCTTCACAACAAGCATATTAAGGTACACCTTCACAACCACCCCATCCAGTATAGCAGCCTCCAAAACCCAGCAAGCATAGTAAGGTACACCTTCACAACAAGCATAGTAAGGTACACCTTCACAACCACCCCATCCAGTATAGCAGCCTCCAAAACCCAGCAAGCATAGTAAGGTACACCTTCACAACAAGCATAGTAAGGTACACCTTCACAACCACCCCATCCAGTATAGCAGCCTCCAAAACCCAGCAAGCATAGTAAGGTACACCTTCACAACAAGCATAGTAAGGTACACCTTCACAACCACCCCATCCAGTATAGCAGCCTCCAAAACCCAGCAAGCATAGTAAGGTACACCTTCACAACAAGCATAGTAAGGTGCACCTTCACAACCACCCCATCCAGTATAGCAGCCTCCAAAACCCAGCAAGCATAGTAAGGTACACCTTCACAACCACCCCATCCAGTAAAGCAGCCTCCAAAACCCAGCAAGCATAGTAAGGTACACCTTCACAACAAGCATAGTAAGGTACACCTTCACAACCACCCCATCCAGTATAGCAGCCTCCAAAACCCAGCAAGCATAGTAAGGTACACCTTCACAACAAGCATAGTAAGGTACACCTTCACAACCACCCCATCCAGTATAGCAGCCTCCAAAACCCAGCAAGCATAGTAAGGTACACCTTCACAACAAGCATAGTAAGGTACACCTTCACAACCACCCCATCCAGTATAGCAGCCTCCAAAACCCAGCAAGCATAGTAAAGTACACCTTCACAACAAGCATAGTAAGGTACACCTTCACAACAAGCATAGTAAGGTACACCTTCACAACAAGCATAGTAAGGTACACCTTCACAACCACCCCATCCAGTATAGCAGCCTCCAAAACCCAGCAAGCATAGTAAGGTACACCTTCACAATCACCCCATCCAGTATAGAAGCCTCCCAAACCCAGCAAGCATAGTAAGGTACACCGTCACAACAAGCATAGCAAGGTACACCTTCACAACCACCGCATCCAGTATAGCAGCCTCCAAAACCCAGCAAGCATAGTAAGGTACACCTTCTCAACAAGCATAGTAAGGTACACCTTCACAACCACCCCATCCAGTATAGCAGCCTCCAAAACCCAGCAAGCATAGTAAGGTACACCTTCACAACAAGCATAGTAAGGTACACCTTCACAACCACCCCATCCAGTAAAGCAGCCTCCAAAACCCAGCAAGCATAGTAAGGTACACCTTCACAACAAGCATAGTAAGATACACCTTCACAACCACCCCATCCAGTATAGCAGCCTCCAAAACCCAGCAAGCATAGTAAGGTACACCTTCACAACAAGCATAGTAAGGTACACCTTCACAATCACCCCATCCAGTATAGAAGCCTCCCAAACCCAGAAAGCATAGTAAGGTACACCTTCACAATCACCCCATCCAGTATAGAAGCCTCCCAAACCCAGCAAGCATAGTAAGGTACACCTTCACAATCACCCCATCCAGTATAGAAGCCTCCGAAACCCAGCAAGCATAGTAAGGTACACCTTCACAACCACCCCATCCAGTATAGAAGACTCCGGAACCCAGCAAGCATAGTAAGGTGCACCTTCACAACCACCCCATCCAGTATAGAAGCCTCCCAAACCCAGCAAGCATAGTAAGGCACACCTTCTCAACCACCGCATCCAGTATAGAAGCCTTCCAAACCCAGCAAGCATAGTAAGGCACACCTTCACAACCACCCCATCCATTTTAGAAGCCTCCCGAACCCAGCAAGCAAAGCCATGTACACCTTCACAAGCGCCCACCGTTTTCAAACTGTACTTTCAAGTCATACACCCACAAGGTAATCTGTCTGATGAGGTCCCACAGATGTAGACTATGTTTGAGACAGACCTGCCACTTGTTAGTCTGCATGATGTGAATACAATCTGATGTTACACAAAATAGAATGCTCTTTTTTTAGTGGGTGAAACAGACCACATGTTAAGAAGCAGCTCTATCAATAAAAATAAAAAAGTTGCATTTAATGACTATTTTTAATTGCCCTGGGAAAAGTTGTAGCTAGGATAATGCATGTTTTGGCTAACCGACTAGAGATATGGGGGCCATGTAGATGCATTTGATGCTGCTACTGCAGTTCCAATACCCAAAGCATCCACACTTCACGGTGTCTTGTCTCAGAAAATGGTTACTAGTGTTCCATTCTACAGTCTCTGCTGTGTTTGCTGCCATAGACCACTAAGAATCAATTGCTCATTGTAAATGTTCTCTGCCGATAACAAAGATGTTTTGAAAAGATATTTGCTAAATGCTGTGGTAACCTGCAGGAGTGGTAGTGTGCATGCTAGCTATTTGTTGTGGCAACCTGTAGGAGTGGTAGGTTGCATGCTAGATATTTACTGTGGTAACCTACAGGACTGGTAGGGTGCATGCTAGATATTTACTGTGGTAACCTACAGGAGTGGTAGGGTGAATGCTAGATATTTGCTGTGGTAACCTGCATGAGTGGTAGGGTGAATGCTAGATATTTGATGTGGTAACGTGCAGGAGTGATAGCGTGCATGCTATATGTGTGCTGTGGTAACCTGCAGGAGTGATAGTGTATGCTAGATATTTGCTGTGGTAACCTGCGGGAGTGGAAGGGTGCATGCTAGATATTTACTGTGGTAACCTACAGGAGTGGTAGGGTGCATGCTAGATATTTACTGTGGTAACCTACAGGAGTGGTAGGGTGCATGCTAGATATTTGCTGTGGTAACCTGCATGAGTGGTAGGGTGAATGCTAGATATTTGACGTGGTAACCTGCAGGAGTGATAGCGTGCATGCTATATGTGTGCTGTGGTAACCTGCAGGAGTGATAGTGTGTATGCTAGATATGTACTGTGGTAACCTACAGGAGTGGTAGGGTGCATGCTAGATATTTACTGTGGTAACCTACAGGAGTGGTAGGGTGCATGCTAGATATTTACTGTGGTAACCTACAGGAGTGGTAGGGTGCATGCTAGATATTTGCTGTGGTAACCTGCATGAGTGGTAGGGTGAATGCTAGATATTTGATGTGGTAACCTGCAGGAGTGATAGCGTGCATGCTATATGTGTGCTGTGGTAACCTGCAGGAGTGATAGTGTGTATGCTAGATATTTGCTGTGGTAGCCTGTGGGAGTGATAGCATGCATGCTAGATATTTGCTGTGGTAACCTGCAGGAGTGATAGGGTGCATGCTAGATATTTGCTGTGGCAACCTGCGGAAGTGTTAGCGTGCTTGCTAGATATTTGCTTTGGTAACCTGAAGGACTGTTAGCGTGCATGCTAGATAGTTGCTGTGGTAAACTGCAGGAGTGATACGGTGCATGCTAGATATTTGCTAAGGTAACCTGCGGGAGTGATTGTGTGCATGCTAGATATTTGCTGTGGTAACTTGCAGGAGTGATAGGGTGCATGCTAGATATTTGCTGTGGTAACTTGCAGGAGTGATAGTGTGCATGCTAGATTTTTTCTGTGGTAACCTGCAGGAGCGATAGGGTGCATGCTAGATATTTGCTTTGGTAACCTGCAGGAGCGATAGGGTGCATGCTAGATATTTGCTGTGGTAACTTGCAGGAGTGATAGTGTGCATGCTAGATTTTTTCTGTGGTAACCTGCAGGAGCGATAGGGTGCATGCTAGATATTTGCTGTGGTAACTTGCAGGAGTGATAGGGTGCATGCTAGATATTTGCTGTGGTAACTTGCAGGAGTGATAGTGTGCATGCTAGATTTTTTCTGTGGTAACCTGCAGGAGCGATAGGGTGCATGCTAGATATTTGCTTTGGTAACCTGCAGGAGCGATAGGGTGCATGCTAGATATTTGCTCCGGTGAGCTGTAGGAGTGATAGGGTGAATACTAGATATTTGCTGTGATAGTATGTATGCTAGATATTTGCTGTAGTAACCTGCAGAAGTGATTGCGTGCATGCTAGATATTTGCTGAGGCAACCTGCTGGAGTGATAGCATGCATGCTAGATAGTTGATGTGCTAACCTGTGGGAGTGATAGTGTGCATGCTAGATATTTGCTGTGTTAGCCTGCAGGAGTGATAGGGTGCATGCTGGATATTTTCTGTGGAAACCTGCAGGAATGTTAGTGTGCGTGCTACATATTTGCAGTGGTAACCTGAAGGAGTGATAGTGTGCATGCTAGATATTTGCTGTGGTAACCTGCAGGAGTAATAGTGTGCATGCTAGATAGTTGCTGTGGTAACCTGCAGGAGTGATAGCGTGCTTGCTAGATATGTTCAGTGGTAACCTGCAGGAGTGATTGCATGCATGCTAGATATTTGCTGTAGCAACCTGCAGGAGTGTTAGCGTGTATGCTAGATATTTGCTCTGGCAACCTGCAGGAGTGATAGCGTGCATGCTAGATATTTGCTGTGGTAACCTGCAGGAGTGTTAGCTTGCATGCTAGATATTTTCTGTGGTAACTTGCAGGAGTGTTAGCGTGCATGCTAGATATTTGCTGTGGTAACCTGCAGGAGTGATAGGGTGCATGCTAGATATTTGCTGTGATAGTATGTATGCTAGATATTTGCTGTGGTAACCTGCAGGAGTGATTGCGTGCATGCTAGATTTTTGCTGAGGCAACCTGCAGGAGTGATTGCGTGCATGCTATATATTTGCTGTGGTAACCTGTGGGAGTGATAGTGTGCATGCCTGATATTTGCCGTGGTAACCTGCAGGAGTGATAGGGTGCATGCTAGATAGTTGCTGTGGTAACCTGTGGGAGTGATAGTGTGCATGCTAGATATTTGCAGTGGTAACCTGCAGGAGTGATAGGGTGCATGCTAGATAGTTGCTGTGGCAACCTGCAGGAGTATTAGCGTGTTTGCTAGATATGTTCAGTGGCAACCTGCAGGAGTGTTAGCGTGTGTGCTAGATATTTGCTCTGGCAACCTGCAGGAGTGATAGCGTGCATTTTAGATATTTGTTGTGGTGACCCTCGGGAGTGTTAGCTTGCATGCTAGATATTTTCTGTGGTTACTTGCAGGAGTGTTTGCAGGAGTGTTAGCGTGCATGCTAGATAGTTGCTGTGGTAACCTGCAGGAGTGTTAGCTTGCATTCTAGATATTTTCTGTGGTAACTTGCAGGAGTGTTAGCGTGCATGCTAGATATTTGGTGTGGTAACCTGCAGGAGTGTTAGCTTGCATGCTAAATATGTTCTGTGGTAACCTGCAGGAGTGATAGCGTGCATTTTAGATATTTGTTGTGGTGACCTGCGGGAGTGTTAGCTTGCATGCTAGATATTTTGTGTGGTAACTTGCAGGAGTGTTTGCAGGAGTGTTACCGTGCATGCTAGATAGTTGCTGTGGTAACCTGCAGGAGTGTTAGCTTGCATGCTAGATATTTTCTGTGGGAACTTGCAGGAGTGTTAGCGTGCATGCTGGATATTTGCTGTGGTAACCTGCAGGAGTGTTAGCTTGCATGCTAGATATGTTCTGTGGTAACCTGCAGGAGTGATGGCGTGCATGATGAGTTGAATGTTCAGCAAAAGGTGCACGAGAGCTGCGCTTAGGGTTGGCGTGAGGTTGGCTGAGATCAGGATGGCCAGCTGGTCTGTTACTTTAGGATATTACAGCCACATTTCTTTTCGTACTGATGGTTCAGTATACCTACACGATTGACTATTTCACCCTGCTCTATGTTCGGGGCGGGGGGGGGGGGTATCACCAGCACTCCCCCAGCACCCACCCACGAGCGAGACCGTTGACATATGATGCCACCACGCAGAATGCCAGTGCCTTGCACAGGCGCTCTCTGTGGCTACCCTCGAGAGCACCCTTCCCCCCAGCACCGCACCAGCAGCCCGGAGAGCACCCTTCCCCCCCAGCACCCCACCAGCAGCCCGGAGAGCACCCTTCCCCCCAGCACCCCACCAGCAGCCCGGAGAGCACCCTTCCCCCCAGCACCCCACCAGCAGCCCGGAGAGCACCCTTCCCCCCAGCACGCCACCAGCAGCCCGGAGAGCACCCTTCCCCCCAGCACCCCACCAGCGGCCCGGAGAGCACCCTTCCCCCCAGCACCCCACCAGCGGCCCGGAGAGCACCCTTCCCCCCAGCACCCCACCAGCAGCCCGGAGAGCACCCTTCCCCCCAGCACCCCACCAGCAGCCTGGAGAGCACCCTTCCCCCCAGCACCCCACCAGCAGCCCGGAGAGCACCCTTCCCCCCAGCACCCCACCAGCAGCCCGGAGAGCACCCTTCCCCCCAGCACCCCACCAGCAGCCCGGAGAGCACCCTTCCCCCCAGCACCCCACCAGCAGCCCGGAGACTGCTTTTGCAATAGACATCTAGGTGCAGTGTTATTTTATTAGGAAATATCTCAATGTTCTTTTCGGCCAGTTAGCCCATGTGCCCAATCGCAAAATCCACTGTGCTCTGCACTGACTTTAGGTGTCGCCCCTGGGGCGCAAGGCACGTGTAATGCACGGAGTGCAGTCGCGTGTCATTCCTTAAACCATCAGTGATACCATCAGCATTCATGTAACATGCATTTCAATTAATGAGGGCCTTGTTATGAAGTGTTTTCTCACTAAACTGTGACTCATAATGTCACGAATGTGTGTTACTTCAGAAGTGCCGGCGGCGCATCCCAGCAGCGTTTAGTTAGGGGTTAAGCGCGCACGTCCATCAAATTCGGCTTTTTTTCTCTTCAGACTCGCCGCCTCTAGTCAGAAATCAAAAGGCAACCGTCTGCATGTCCTAAACCATTTTTATTTTTGCGCCAGCTTATTATAGAGCGCATGCGCTGCTTATATTGCGATGCACTCTAATTAAATTACCATCCCACCTGCTGCAGTCGGAAATTGGAATGGCAGAATGGGATCAGGTTGCAAACAAGTTTCCAAGTGCAAGCTCCGTATTGCTCCTGGAGAGAGACTATTTAAGACCCTGTGTAAGGGTGCCCTGAATTTGCTCAGAATCCCCTTTCCTTCCTGCATGGATCAAGGAAGGCCCCTATCCTACATCTCCTCGCCACACTTCCTCCCCAACTCCAGCATACCGTTTTTCGGTGTGCCACGTTTGGGTAGTTTGGGCTCCTCAACCCTCACCATGGTCATGCTCCCCTTGACAGCACCTATCTGCCTGGCTTCCTGTCAACGCTGTTCACCAGCTCACGCTCCTATCCCATCACTCCTCCAATGACCACCATGGAAATGGAGAAGGGACTAGAAGCTAATAGCCATGAGGCCCAGCTTGAGGGGTCATTAACTGCATGGGTAACAATACTGCGTCCATCCATCATTAAGGCCCTCACTTCACTTACACTTGTAACTAGGCCCTGGGCCTGAGCAGTTCACCCCACCTTGAGGGTTATGACTATGTATGGAATGTTCCCAATTCTAAAGAGAGCTAATAAATCAACTTAATTTAACACTCATGCAAACTCAACTCTACTACGAGAGGCCGAGTGCATTATGTAAGCGAGTACACCACATGTGAATACCTCTATTCCACCTACAAGCCTGTGGAATAGTAAACAAAGGGAGCACGTGAATTCAAGAACTGGGGGAGCGATAAGGAAATCTGTGTGATGTGTTTCACCTCAGTCCCTGACATGCAAGTGTGAATAATGATAGGTATATGGTATTTATAAGGTACTTTCGCCAAAGTGCTTTACAGAGAACATATTTACATAGAATATCACCCAACCAAAGTTGGTACTCATGTATCAACCTCAGAAGGTTGAAAAGCCGAGTTGTCCTTGCAGAGATTCGAACCTGCGACCAGCAGATCACACACAGATCGCAGCAGCAAGCGCACAACCCACTGAGTTATCTTATTTTATGAATAACTCAGTATCAAATCACCTTGACAGAAACTGTTTTTCCGATCCGTGTGGACGAAATTGATTTTTGGTTCTAATAACTCTGTCTCCTCCTTAAATATGTGAATTTCTCACTCCTCAAATCACATTTAAAGATGCCTTGCCACATCAGTATACTTGGCTGATAGTAAATTAAAACATTTTGGCCTCTAAATTGTCAAATATAATATGTTATTTATATTATATTGTGTTACATTACATAGCTTTCAATACAAATTTAAAACTTCCTAAAATCACACGTCTAAGGGTTTTTTATCCTCTATGTACTTTGGTTGGGTGATATTGACAGATCTCTATGATCACCTGACGCTGGTTACCATCACCTTCTAAAAATCAGGTAGAAGGATTAGAGTGGAGGAACCTTGTCTCCTCACTATGATCACCTGACACTGGTCACCATCACCTTCCAAAAATCAGGAAGAAGGATTAGAGTGGAGGAACCTTGTCTACTCTCTATGATCACCAGACACTGGTGCCATCACCTTCCAAAAATCAGGAAGAAGGGTTAGAGTGGAGGTACCTTGTCTCCTCTCTATGATCACCTGACACTGGTCACCAAAACCTTCCAAAAATCAGGAATAAGGATTAGAGTGGAGGAACCTTGTCTCCTCTCTATGATCACCTGACACTGGTCACCATCACCTTCCAAAAATCAGGAAGAAGGATTAGAGTGGAGGAACCTTGTCTCCTCGCTATGATCACCTGACGCTGGTCACCATCACCTTCCAAAAATCAGGAAGAAGGATTAGAGTGGAGGAACCTTGTCTCCTCTCTATGATCACCTGACGCTGGTCACCATCACCTTCCAAAAATCAGGAAGAAGGATTAGAGTGGAGGAACCTTGTCTCCTCTCTATGATCACCTGACGCTGGTCACCATCACCTTCCAAAAATCAGGAAGAAGGATTAGAGTGGAGGAACCTTGTCTCCTCTCTATGATCACCTGACACTGGTGCCATCACCTTCCAAAAATCAGGAAAAGGATTAGAGTGGAGGTACCTTGTCTCCTCTCTATGATCACCTGACACTGGTCACCATAACCTTCCAAAAATCAGGAAGAAGGATTAGAGTGGAGGAACCTTGTCTCCTCTCTATGATCACCTGACACTGGTCACCATCACCTTCCAAAAATCAGGAAGAAGGATTAGAGTGGAGGTACCTTGTCTCCTCTCTATGATCACCTGACACTGGTCACCAAAACCTTCCAAATATCAGGAAGAAGGATTAGAGTGGAGGAACCTTGTCTCCTCTCTATGATCACCTGACACTGGTCACCATCACCTTCCAAAAATCAGGAAGAAGGATTAGAGTGGAGGAACCGTGTCTCCTCGCTATGATCACCTGACACTGGTCACCATCACCTTCCAAAAATCAGGAAGAAGGATTAGAGTGGGAGGAACCTTGTCTCCTCTCTATGATCACCTGACGCTGGTCACCATCACCTTGCAAAAATCAGGAACAAGGATTAGAGTGGAGGAACCTTGTCTCCTCTCTATGATCACCTGACACTGGTCACCATCACCTTCCAAAAATCAAGAAGAAGGATTAGAGTGGAGGAACCTTGTCTCCTCTCTATGATCACCTGACACTGGTGCCATCACCTTCCAAAAATCAGGAAGAAGGATTAGAGTGGAGGTACCTTGTCTCCTCTCTATGATCACCTGACACTGGTCACCATAACCTTCCAAAATCAGGAAGAAGGATTAGCGTGGAGGAACCTTGTCTCCTCTCTATGATCACCTGACACTGGTCACCA